>NW_017670399.1:785889-790844 GCF_001879085.1 Nicotiana attenuata
TATATATATATATATATATATATATATATATATATATATATATATATATATATATATATATATATATATATATATATATATATAATAATAATAATAAGTATTATTATTATAGAAGCATGGATACAATATCGGTTTAAAAATATCCTTATTATATTAAGCATAATAACCCATAATGAAATGACACAACCGGAATTCTAGATATTAGCCTTATAATCCTATTAGTTTTAGGACATAACACGTTAGGAATCCTACATGATTACTTTTAGGAATCCGATTACTATAATTACTTTTGGGCATAGACATATAATACTACATATTAGCATGTATACCTAATATCTTTAAGAACATGTTATGTTTCCTTTTAGTATAATTACTTTTGGGGCAGAGACATATTTCTAATCATGTATTCTTATTACTTTTAGGATATACTTCTTAAAAATTCCTATTACTAATTTAATTAGAAAAAGTATTATAATGTCCTACTACTAATTTAAATTGAGAATGTATTATATTGTCTAAATCCATGAATACAATATCGGTTTACAAAAATGACCTTATAATATTAAGCATAATAAAAGGACATAACCGGAATTCTAGATATTAGCCTTATAATCCTATTAGTTTAGGACATAATACTACACATTAGGATTCTACATGATTACTTTTAGGAATCCGATGAGTATAATTAGTTTCAGGCATGGACAAATAATACTATATATTAGCATGTATACCTAATATATTTAGGAACACGTTATGTTTTCTTTTAGTATAATTACTTTTGGGCTAGAGACATATTTTTAGTCATGTAATCCTATTACTTTTAGGATATACTTATTAAAAATTCCTATTACTAATTTAATTTGAAAACGTATTATAATTTGCTATTACTAATTTGATTTGAGAATGTATTATATTGTCCAAATCCATATAGAAAAAGGAGAGCTTATATTATTATAAAAGCACAAATAAATATTAATAGACCAAAGTAGCCCTAAAATATTAAATAGAAGAACACATACGGAAAGGACATAACTGCAATAACCTTATTTTGGACTAATTTGAGAATGTATTATATTGTCCAAATTTATTTAGAAAAAGGAGAGTCTATATTATTATAAAAGCACAAATACAATATTAATAGACTAAAATAGCCCTAAAATATTAAATGGAGGAACTCATAGGAAAAGAACATAACTGCAATAACTTATTTTTTGGACTACAATACCTCTATGCTAATTTTTTGTCACGACCCAAAATTCACTAGTCGTGATGGCACATAACCCCACCGGCTAGGTAAGTCAACTGATAACTATCCAATTTCAATATTTCTAATAAGTCAATTAAACAAAATAAATTATCTGGATCTATTATATTTTCCAAGGACTAGTAGTACAAATCATGAGCTTCTAAGAATAGAGTTTACAAAGCTGACATGAAAAGAATATATCTTCTGTTTGAACAGTACATACACGAGTTTTATAATCTAAGGCTACCGTGAACAAGAGGCAGCTACAGCAGGAACGCAGGTACGCCTTCAAATCCAGTAACCATCCAACGCAGCAACATCGGCATTCGGGATGTGCACGCACTGTGCAGGAAGTGCAGTATGAGTACAACTGACCCCATGTACTCAAAAAGTAACAAGCCTAAACTTAGGTTGAAAGTAGTGACGAGCTGGAATATAGGTGGGGTCAACCACCAATATCTAATAACAGTTCATAACAATGTAAAGCATATAAATAAGGAAGTAACTCATAGATAAAGTGTTCAATTTTTTCACAGTTTTCCCAAAAATAGTTTCGCCTATCAAGAGTATCAGTGAAAACCCAAATTCTTTACCGAAAATGTCGTGAAATATGAGATAGTTTGAAAAACTGTATTTTCTTTTCCAAAAATTCTTTTCACAATAAATAAGATGTTTCATTTTCTTTCCAAATAGCAAGTGGTAGATAACTCTCTATGACCTCATATCAATGTGTGAAAAAATATCATGAATGACGTGATACCGTACAACATGAGAAAAATGTGTCTCTATGCATGTATGTCATATATGCATGTCAATGTCATGTACCTCAGAGATGAATCATGTATGCACACTCTCAGAGTACTCAACCTCACTGTATCATACCTTTCACTCATCAAAATCAACCACTCGGTACTGTATATGGCCCATACGGCCCAGGGAAGACCCATCCCGGAATATATACATCGTTGACTATAAGTCATGTCACGACCCAATTTCCATACCCGGTCGTGATGGCGCCTCTCGTGAAGACAAGGCTAGCCAACTAACCCAAATCCTCTCTTTAACAATTATTAAACGTAAATGAATAGAAAGTACAACTTAATGGCTTAAAAAAAACTATTAATTACAACCCGACCGGGGTGTCACAAGTCACGAGCATCTAAAGAAGACTGAACACCACTACAGGGCCAATAATATATACAAAATAAAATCTGGAGTTCAAAAGATGAAGTCCGGTGCCGCGAACGCTGGCGGTCACCTTGCTCAGCTACAATAGTAATACCTTCAGTCCGCTAATAACCCGCTACCGGGTGAACAACGCCTGCAACTGCACGCGAGGTGCAGGGAGTAAATTGAGTACTCCAACTCAGTGAGTAATAAGAGTAAATAATAACTGAGTGGAAAGAAATCACGTAAGAGCACTCCGTCATGCTATGTGGGACAGTACAACCCTTTGAGAAAACAGTAAAACCATGAAAAATCCTTTAGAAAATATCTGGCTCAGTTAAAACCCTCTTTTAAAAATATCCCTTTTCCAACAGTCAAGCAAATGAATGCGTAATCAGATAGTGCAAGCCCGCACATAAGTCAGCCCCTCGGGCACAGCACTCCACTAACAAATAACACCAGGGCGTCTGGTAAACAGTGCAAGAAGTAGCATGGATGCCAATGATATGAGAGTGCTGAATGTCATGACACGTAGTACAAACAGGAACCAATGCATGAATGCAATGCAATGCACATGAACGCTGCGGCGCGCAGCCCGATCCGTTTGGGTACCCGCGCTCACTGTGGGGGTTCAGACTCCGGAGGGGCTCCTACAGCCCAAGCGCAATATCAATATGACACCGCTGCGGCGTGCAGCCCGATCCATCCTCAGTCCAGAAATGCACATATAACACTGCTGCGGTGCGCAGCCCGATCCATGCTCAGTCTAGAAATGCACATAAGCCACTTGGGCAATATCAAAATAACAGTTCTCAGTTCAAAACGTCAATAACATGTTGTTTAAGTTTTCAAATCTTAGAAAAATGGCTGAGTTTGCAAATTAGTATTAAAACCCTAGACCGAGATCAAATAGTATGCACAAATAATGCGAAAACAGTGATATCAATCCCTGAAGGATTCACGTAGTTGGCACGAAGCCCAAACATGGCAATCAGCCCAGATTATGATAATAACAAGTAGTTCAGTCAAATACGCGGTAAAAATCAACAACCGGGACGGACCAAGTCACAATCCCCAATGGTGCTCTACCCCACGCTCATATCCGGCATGCAAGTCACCTCAATACAGCACTATGGTGTGCAAATCCGGGGTTTCAGACCCTCAGGATATCATTTACAAGTATTACTCACCTCGAACCGGTGAAATCTCTAGCTCGCGACGCCTTTGCCCCTCAAATCGGCCTCCACGCGCGCCGAATCTAACCAAAATCAGAGCGAATACATCACAATATGCCAATGGAATAATACCCAATCAAAAGCAATCGAAAATTAGCAAAAATCTCGAAACTAGCAAAACCCGAGCCCCGGGCCCACTTCTCGAAAAATTATAAAATTCACATTACCGGCTTCCTCGTCTCGCCACGAGTCCATACATAACAAGAACTCCCAAATCCGAGCTCAAATGACCTATCAAATCCCAATCTGAAATATCAAAACTCAAGCCCTAGCTTTACCCCTTTTTAATGAATTCCAACCAATTTCCATGTTAAATCTATCATAATCTCGTGTATTTAGGCCAAGGAACTTACCTCAAATCCTTCCTCCTTGAAACCCTCTTCAAAATCGCTTTAAAGCTCGCTCAAAATGGTGGAAAATATCCCAAGCTCGCGGATGAAATACTAAGTAAAAACCCCCTTCTGAACAGCTCTTTCCGCTTTTGTGGTCCTTTTGTCGCTTCTGCGACACCGCTTTTGCGGTTACTTATCCGCTTCTGCGGTTCCTCAACTTTTCCCCAAGACCACTTCTGCGGTCAACCAATCACGTAAGCGGGTCTGCTTCTGCGGTCCGCTGGTCCGCTTCTGCGGAAAAATCACCCAGGCCCATTTTTCGCTTCTGCACGCCCCCCTCTCGCTTCTGCGGGACCGCTTCTGCGGTCCATTTCCGCAGAAGCGGAAATATCAGATACCAGATCCTTCAGCAGCCTTTAAACTCCAAATTTCATCCCGTTAACCATCCGAAATCACCCCGAGGCCCCCGGGACCTCAGCCAAAGGCACCAACATATCCCAAAACATCATACGAACTTGTTCCAATCATAAAAACACATCAAACAACACTAAAACCATTAAATCACATCGGATTCAGGCCTAAGTTTCTTAAAAACTTCCGAAATACACTTTCGATCAAAAACCCGACCAAACCACGTCCGAATGACCTGAAATTTTGCACACACATCACAAATCACATATCAAAGCTACAACAACTCTCGGAATTCCATTCCGACCGTCGGGTCAAAATCTCACCTATCAACCGGAATTCGCCAAAATCTAACTTCGCCAATTCAAGCCTAATTCTACACCGGACCTCCAAAATCAATTCCGATCGCACTCCTAAGTCACAACTCACCTCCCGAAGCTAACCGAATCGCCGGAAATCACATCCGAGCCCTCTAACTTATAAGTCAACGTCCGGTTGACTTTTCCAACTTAAGCCTTCCTTAAAGAGACTAAGTGCCTCATTTCTATCAAACCATCCAATCAACTT
>NW_017670399.1:796602-797703 GCF_001879085.1 Nicotiana attenuata
ATTTACAAGTATTACTCACCTCGAACCGGTGAAATCTCTAACTCGCGACGCCTTTGCCCCTCAAATCGGCCTCCACGCGCGTCGAATCTAACCAAAATCAGAGCGAATACATCACAATATGCCAATGGAACAATACCCAATCGAAAGCAATCGAAAATTAGCAAAAATCTCGAAACTAGCAAAACCCGAGCCCCGGGCCCACTTCTCGAAAAATTATAAAATTCACATTACCGGCTTCCTCGTCTCGCCACGAGTCCATACATAACAAGAACTCCCAAATCCGAGCTCAAATGACCTATCAAATCCCAATCAGAAATATCAAAACTCAAGCCCTAGCTTTACCCCTTTTTAATGAATTCCAACCAATTTCCATGTTAAATCTATCATAATCTCGTGTATTTAGGCCAAGGAACTTACCTCAAATCCTTCCTCCTTGAATCCCTCTTCAAAATCGCTTTAAAGCTCGCTCAAAATGGTGGAAAATATCCCAAGCTCGCGGATGAAATACTAAGTAAAACCCCCCTTCTGAACAGCTCTTTCCGCTTTTGTGGTTCTTTTGTCGCTTCTGCGACACCGCTTTTGCGGTTACTTATCCGCTTCTGCGATTCCTCAACTTTTCCCCAAGACCGCTTCTGCGGTCAACCAATCACGTAAGCGGGTCTGCTTCTGCGGTCCGCTGGTCCGCTTCTGCGGAAAAATCACCCAGGCCCATTTTTCGCTTCTGCACGCCCCCCTCTCGCTGCTGCGGGACCGCTTCTGCGGTCCATTTCCGCAGAAGCGGAAATATCAGATACCAGATCCTTCAGCAGCCTTTAAACTCCAAATTTCATCTCGTTAACCATCCGAAATCACCCCGAGGCCCCCGGGACCTCAGCCAAAGGCACCAACATATCCCAAAACATCATACGAACTTGTTCCAATCATAAAAACACATCAAACAACACTAAAACCATTAAATCACATCGGATTCAGGCCTAAGTTTCTTAAAAACTTCCGAAATACACTTTCGATCAGAAACCCGACCAAATCACGTCCGAATGACCTGAAATTTTGCACACACATCACAAATCACATATCAAAGCTACAGCAACTCTTGGAATT
>NW_017670400.1:0-1030 GCF_001879085.1 Nicotiana attenuata
TTGCGACTAAGAGACTCTAAACATATAATGTCATCTTGTCCACGGGGCCACATTGCAAGACAATTTGCGAAACAAAATATAAAAACTGAACGGAAACTAACCGCTGACTAAACATTAATATAAAGCTGGGCCAGCAAGGCCGTCATAGCTACTACAGCTGACAAACATCAAAATATACATACAAGGACTACAAGCCCAACATACTGCACTAACTGATAGGATATGTCTACAATCCTCTACTACTGGATGTACTGTGATCGAAACAGGGCCCCGACCTAACCATAACCTATATACATATATATACATGATGCACACAAAACTCTAGACCCGGCAACTCCGAAGGATGTGGAGCTTACCGATAAAGCTGAACTCGGGCAACACCTACTGAGGAGGTCTACCCGTCTGTCTGTCTGAACCTGCACGCATGAAATGCAGCATCCCCAGAAAAGGGACGTCAGTACGAAATAATGTACCGAGTATGCAAGGCAATAGTATAACTAAAAGCTAAAACTTAATTGATAATATAATTGCTGAAAGTAACTGGGAGTCAAAGATAATCTGAAGATATGCTTAACTGCTGATACTGACTCAACTGAGAATCAAACCAGCGTAGTTCGGGCAGATTTGCCAAAACCAAAACTATTTTGACCAATTTTTCAAATGTTTTCAAATATTTTCCTTTTTGTTTTTGTTTTTTTTTGTTCAAACATCCGGCAGCATTTCGGTACTATTTGGGCATTTGGTTTTTCACAACAAATGGTCACCCTCACTTAGTCGTAACACTGCTTATTTCACAATTCACTCATTTAGACAAGCCGGTCAACATGCAAAGCCGAGCAAATAAATGCGCAAGTAGCACGTAAGATGCATTAGGATGGTCAATTTATTTCAGGTCACCTGTCCTAGACGGACCCAACCCCTATGTTGAGTCCCCTAAGTCAAATGCACATGATGCAAACAAGCATCCTACTAGGGATCCGGCATGAGTTTTTGTTCTTCTAGGTTTAAGCCCTAGGTTTATTGGTCTAGA
>NW_017670400.1:2713-39295 GCF_001879085.1 Nicotiana attenuata
ATGACTTGCCCACTCAGGTCTTCATCATTGTGCACCGTCTGGAATCTTCCAAATTGTCGCAAAATTCTGTAAGGAGCATAAGGCTGTATGCTTCGAATACCCATCAAAAGAATATAAGAGACCTCTGCTGATGTGTATACAGCTTCAGTAGCAGGAAGCCATCCATAAGCCCATTCAACTTTATCTGCAGTGAGGGATCTTAAACATGACGACCAGGCCTCAGTACCCTCAGGGAACTCAATACCTGTCACCCGGCTCTCGAATTCTGCAATACAACTCAACCCGGTTAAACCCTAGTTCATGTAGCCTGTGCGGTGACAGAGGTGTTCCTGTATCCACAATTGCAAGAGCAAATTGCAACCTTGAAAGAATTTCTCCCCTTCTCGACATTTGGTCAGAGCTCGGTACATTTCTGCTACAATCAGGGGAACCACTGTGCTAGTAGGTTTTTTCATGGCAAGATCTAGCATCCCTACTAGGCCAAGGTCTATGTGACCATCTTTTCTAGGACAAATTACCACTCCCAAAAAGGCCACCATGAAGGCTAATCCCCGTCGGGCTTCCCATTTGTCTTTATTTCCAGCATGTGTTAATCCTGTGTTGGGTTCCCGAAACCTTTGGGGTTACCATACCGGTGATATAAGAAATGCAATGTACAACACCCTTCCGCCAGGTGCGGGTCTTGAATATCTCGGCTAATGTTCAACAAATCCAAGAACCTATGAAGGGTTACCGGTCGTGGGGCCAATGGGTATCTACCTCGGAGGTTCCCGTTGAGACCTGCGTATCCGGCGATTTTTTCTAACGTAGGTGTGAGTTCAAAATCGAAAAATCGGAATACATTACAGGTCGGGTCCCAAAATGGTATTAGTGCCTCAATGATATCCTTCCTTGGTTTGATTTTCAATAAATCTACGAGACCGCCCAAACTTTTGACCACAGTATCTCTGCTTCCTTTTCCCAAGTCATGCCACCACATATGGAGTTTCAAAGGGATCTCGCTCAGGACTGAGAAGGTTTCGATGTTACTTGAATTCATCCTGCACATTTATTTAGGGGAATTTAATGATTTATTTTGAAAAAAAGGCTATTTGTGCAAAAATTCTTTATTTAGAAAACAAGACTGGATTTGCAAATACGGCCTTTCAGTACTTCTGGGAGGAAGATTTTAAGGTTGTTCCCGCAACCATGTAAAAATGACTCAGGGTGGCTATTCTTGCAAAAACGGCCTTCCGGCGTCCTTTTGGGGACATTCGGCTTATTTTAGACAAGAATGGGATCACCCGACTTATTTATGACAAAAATTAAAATTTTGAAATTTTTTGGCTATTTTTGCAAAAAGGGAGGTTGGACCCGATGAGGGTTGCCTACGTATCTCACATCCGGTGAGAATCAAACCAGCGTAGTTCGGGCAGATTTGCCAAAACCAAAACTATTTTGACCAATTTTTCAAATGTTTTCAAATATTTTCCTTTGTTTTTTTTGTTCAAACATCCGGCAGCATTTCGGTACTATTTGGGCATTTGGTTTTTCACAACAAATGGTCACCCTCACTTAGTCGTAACACTGCTTATTTCACAATTCACTCATTTAGACAAGCCGGTCAACATGCAAAGCCGAGCAAATAAATGCGCAAGTAGCACGTAAGATGCATTAGGATGGTCAATTTATTTCAGGTCACCTGTCCTAGACGGACCCAACCCCTATGTTGAGTCCCCTAAGTCAAATGCACATGATGCAAACAAGCATCCTACTAGGGATCCGGCATGAGTTTTTGTTCTTCTAGGTTTAAGCCCTAGGTTTATTGGTCTAGACCTGGCTTACCCGAGCGGACAACTCGAGCTGAGGGGGAGGCAGCGTACCGGGGATACAGAAGCTCCGCCGGCATAGCAACTTATCCAAACCTCGTTCTAAATGGGAAAAGACTCTAAACAGAAGAGAAGCTACACGAAGTGCACCCTTCTCCGTGATGTAGAAGACTCAGAAAGAGGAAGGGATTCGTAACAGTTTATATACAATTCAACAAATAATAAAGCGGTAAAACATTTAGCACATATAGCATGGAACATGTAGAAAAATCAGATAAAGCCAAATATAACAATTGTACTAAGCTCAAATTCTTGAACCCTGAATCGAAATTCTGGGTTCGTTTCCCCAGCAGAGTCGCCAGAGCTGTCACACCTCTTTTTTACACACCTACCCCGAAGGATAAAATGTATAAGGGAGTTTTTCCATTTAAAGTGACATTATTCGAAATGGGATTATTTATTTATTTTTAGAGTCGCCACTTGGGATAAGATTGGCTTTTGGTGTCCCAAGTCACCGGTTTAATTTGAATCCCAAATCGAGGAAATTTCGACTTCCCAATTGGAGTCTGCGAACCAGAAATTCTGAATAAGGAATTCTGTTGACCCGAGGGATGGTGTCAGGCACCCCCGGATCCCGTGGTTCTAGCACGGTCGCTTAAATTATTATAATTGGCTAACAATCTGATTTTAATACATATCATCCTATAGTGCAATTTTAGCATTGTTTACCGCTTTTAATTAATTTTTAGGAAAGTGAACGTCGTTTAAGAATATATTTTCGGATCACGTCACATGAAATGCACCCGGATCCTCGACACATTCTTATTCAACGTTTTGGGACTTGGATTTGGGTTGCATGAAATGCACACCCGTATTTTAGAAGGTAGAATTATTAAAAAAAAAACGCGCCTAAAGAGACTAACGGGTTATTATCTTTGCGGGAGGCCGTGATATTCGCTAAACGGCACGTCCCGAATTCTAATATTTTAATATAAGCATTTAATGAGGGCCCCGCAATTTATGCATTTTTGTTTGGCGAGGCTCATCTCACTTTTATTTAAAGGTCAGCCTAAAGCAAACTATGATTTTCTATTTATTTTTTTGTCTCTAAAAAGGGCTTAATTAATTTGCATTTATAAATTCGGGCCTCGAGTTCAAGTTAGAATTCAAACAAAAGAGAGGACCCTCTTAATTTGAACCCGCTACTTAACTCGAAAACCTAAATTTATATCGCAAATTAATCCCCATATTCCAAATGTAATTTTAATGGATTTTTAGTTTCCAGCATTTTTTGGGCTTTGAGAAATTTGGCCCAGGCCTGCAATGCGGAGCTGTCCAGATGGCTAGGCTGGGGTGCAAACCCATTTTTGTTTAACAAAATCTGGTCCTTAGTGGACTGCCCAGCTGCGGGCTTCTGATATGGTCCTTGGGTCCAGGCCCAAGACTATACTGCCTAGGCCTTGAAGGACAATGAGCCTGATATTTTGCTGGGCTTGCGTTTGAGCCCAGAAGCAAGATTCAAATTGAAACAAGGCCTAATATTGATCATGAAACATCAAACTTCAATTTATTACTTGACTGGAACGTGACTTTTATTTGTGAATCAACATGCTGAGACTCAACTTTAAATCCAGTATCTAGACCAACATATCCATCTATGATTATGATGATGTATGTACATATGATGTCTATTTTTCTAATTCAACATGAATACTTAAGCAAATTTCCTGAAACGGTTATACTACGTTTGTGATTAGTGATGCATGCACATTGGTGGTTTCCCTTTATTGAAATTCAACATAGTCCGGAACAGTTCCTAAAACAGTCATACTACAAGAAATTAGCTAAAACTAACATGAGTTATTCTATCAACCTAATATAAATTTGCTAACAGATCTAAAAGACAACAGTTCATACAACCCAGATACAGTCCAGTTTAATTGGTTCATACAGTCTGTAGATTATAAAATACATATCAATAATATATTTAATCAAATCCCTATCAGTCACTATTTATTTAACTAATGCTACATAGCAGCCCAAAAACACACTTCAGGGAGCAAATGAAGGAGCATTTTATTTCATGTTTTCAATCCAAAGCTACAGCATATCAAACTCGAATATGTACCTGGAAATTGAGGCAAAAAAAGGACAACGGATAGTCAGCAATGTCACAGCAGTTCAGCAGTAGAAACAGACCAACAACAATCGAAAATAGGACAGAACATGCCACAGCAATCCCAAAACAAACACCAGAGGGAAAAACACCAACGAGAATAGCCAAAAACCAGTGATATAACCCAATAAACTCGACAAAAACCCAGGAACGCCCCAGAACACTTCAGCAACCAAATATTGAAGCTAAAATGATATAATCAACTACTGATGAAAACCAAAATTAAATAAGGTTTTCCAACGGAACAGGTTTTTTCTGGGATTTTTGAAAGTTTTCTGTTTTTTTTTTGGTTTTTATGCAAAATTTAAGATCTAAAATAAAGCTTCAGAACTATAGAACTTCAATTAGACCTCTTGGGATTTTGAAATTCAAATTTGAGATTCAGACTTGCAGAGAATGGATTTTTGGGGAATTCTATGCTGGAAGGGTTTTTTGGAATTTCAGAGATGTAAACTCTTGAATTTTTCAGAGAGTGTAAACTTGTAAATCAAGGCACTAGGCCTGCTTCTATAGGCAAGGAAGGGGGCAGAATGTTCTAGAAAATTTTACTCATTTTCCCCCTTTTTATTTTCAGGAATTGGCTATTAGACCCTAATTTTGTGACTTGTTACCCAAGCTACTGCATTAAAATGCAGAAACTTACACTAAGGCCCCCTTATAGAAGGCCCTAGGGTATTCTTTTAGCTATGAAAAACCTAAACTACCCTTGCTTTGAGTTCTAAAATTACTAATGTCTTAACAAACTGGGCCATTTTCAATGCCCAAAATACCCTGAAGACCCCCTGAATTACTAACCAAACCCAAACCCCTTTTTCCTAGTTAAAATTTAGCCATGGTTAATCATAATGAATCTAAATCAGCTATATCCAAACCCTAAACCTAATTGGATTGAAAAAATGAATACTGAATTGAAGAACAATCAAAAAATTAAGCTAATTAAACTAACAAAATGTTAATTCAATCGATCAAAATTAAACATTGCTCAAACAGACTTGAAAACCTAAAAATTAACAGGAACAAAATCAAAATTGCAAAGTTAATACTCCTGCATACTATCCTACTTATCAGAATTGCCAAACACCTAACTAAACTTAAAATAAAATCTATCTACACTACAATTCGAATCCATCAAAACAAAATATCCAAATTACTTGCCACTCAGAACAATTTTAATAATTAAAGTTAGATGAAACAGGATTAACTATACTAACATCAAAGTTACTGAAATTTAACAACCAAAAACAGAATCAAAAATCAAAATTAACTAACATCAAACAATTTACTGAAATTCAGGTTAAAGCGAAGCAAACAAGAACAAAAAAAAAAAAAAGTTGAAAACTCAGTGATTTCATCTTGATAAGAATGCCTTTCGAAACTGAGTTCCAGTTAATATTATATGTCTAATTTCGTCAAAATAGGCCTATAATATTAACTAGAACTCATTCGTCCTTAAGAATCCCCAAACCCAAGCTCGAACCGCATGAACCCTTAGATGCCCGCAATTTGGCGAAGTTCTGCGGGATTTGAAAGGATTTTTGGTTATGATTAGGGATGAGGGGAGCCAGGGGAGTGTAGGATATGAATTTGGGGTTGATTTAAGGTGGCGCCGCCACCAGAGACCTAAGGCGGCGGCTAGGGTTCTTGGCTTCAAACTCAAATTCGACGGATTCAAGGCATGTTCGAAGGATTTTGATTGTGGATTAGGGGTGTGGAGAGTGGGGAGACACTAGGGTGTGAATTTGGGGTCGTTTGGACAACTTTATGTTTTGGCCAAAATTTCGATCCAATATTTGAGACGATTGGTAGTGATTCGAAGAAAATTACTTTGGGGGTTGGAAAGAGGAGGGGAAGACGAGTCTACGGTTTATTTTTGGACGGAAAAGGAGCATCGCCGCCGCCGGCGGCGATTTCCGGCCGGCTGTGTTAGGGCGGAGGGCGGCGGAGTTATGGTGGGGGAAGGCCGGCGTTACAGGGAGGGGGTTGGTACGAGGAAGGGGGGTTTNTCGTTACGGAGGGGTAGGGGTTGTACGAGGAAGGGGGGTTTGGTCGTTGAGTTGTAAGGAGGTTATTACAATTTTATGTAATTTCTTGAATGAATATGGACCGTCCCATCACGGGGGATAGATGGATGAGATGAACTGTAGCCAATACGACGTCGTTTTGCTGAAGGGGGGGCTGGACCGGGTAAAGGTATGGATTTGGGCTGGTTTTGGTCCGAGTTGTGAAGGGTTTTTGGTGATTTTTGGTTTGGGCTGCACGAAATTGGCCCAAACATTTGCCAACCCATGCTTTTTTATTTCATTTTCTATTTATTTTCTTCTTCTCTTTTCCTTTTATTTATTTAAAATTCAGATTTTACAAAAATGTAAAATTAAAAATAACCAAAACCTGATTTAATTCTAAATGAGACTAATTAAATTTCTTAAATTAATTAGATCCTAATTTTAGAATGAAAATCAAACAAATAGTGAAATTAACGGAACAAAGATGTAAAAGATTTATTTTTGTTATTTTTCTCTTATGAATATAAATATCGAATTCTAAATGCGAATGCACTATTTTTGTAGCCTTTTTTATGAATTATGGCAACTAAAAATGAACACAAAAAAGGCAAACAAGGCACAAAATCATGCAATTAATTCCTAAAAATTCAAATAATAAAGAAAAATCCTAATTCTAAAGAATCTATAGGAGTAATTTAAGCGTGGCAAAAATCACGTGCTCACAGTCTCCATCACATTGACCTTAGCAAATTGCGTTTGGCTCCCTTTTTCCAGCTCGTTCTTAAGATCAACTTCCGGGACCGAGACTGATAGCGCTGAAAGCTTTGCAGCAAGTGGCCCTCCGAGGATATCAGAAGAGTTCTCATGTTCTTTTTCAACACATATCATACCCACCATATGCGTCTCATTATGAACAGGCAATGGACTTTGGCTAGTGTCTACTGCATCTGGATTTTGCACGACAATGTCACTTGCATCGATAAGCTTCTGAACTGCTCTTTTCAGATGCCAACACTTTTCTATGCTATGACCGGGGCATTAGAGCAATATGCTCACCTTTGAGAATAATCAAAATTCTTTGGAAGAGGGTTCGGCATTTTTATCTGAATCGACTTCAACATGTCCAATTGCCTCAACCTTTGGAATAAACTAGCATATGATTCTCCAATGGGAGTGAAAGTCTTTTCCTTTCGCTGTTGCCTTTTCATTTTGTACTCTGGCCTCGGTTGCAACCTTTTGCGGGTAGGTGGTTGATATGCTTGAGGGGGCGGGTAGGACATTTGTGGAGGCGGTGCAGGCCATTGCGGGTCTTGTGGGTGTGGAGCATATGGCGGTGAATTTTGGGTAGAGCACTGGGGAAGTGGGGTATGACTTTGGGGGTTCTGTGGAGAGAAGTAGAAGTGGGGAGGATTATATGGAGTATGAGGATATTCATGGGGTCGATCTCGAGGCTGAAAGCGTTGAGCAGGAACGCCCACTGGATCTTGTCGTTGGCGGGGCTCAACAACATCTTTTCTATTTCTCTTTCTTCCCCCCAAACTTACTGAGATGTTCTGAATGTCTTCTGTAGTATCTTTCAATGCAGAATAACTCATGATTTTGCCTGACTTGATTCCCTCTTCTACCATCTCCGCCATTTTCACCACATCATTGAAAGGCTTACCTAAAGCTGGGATCAAATGACTGAAGTAGGTCGTTCCCTGGGCTTGTAGGAAACGCTCAACCATTTCTTCTTCACCAATCGGGGGACTGTCCCGAGCAGCTTGTTCCCTCCATCTGAGCCCAAACTCCCTAAAACTTTCCTCGGGTTCTTTTCCATCTTAGATATAGAGGAGCGGTCTGGGATAATGTCTAGATTGTACTGAAAGTGTCGAACAAAATCTTGAGCCATGTCATCCCACGCATGCCACTTATTGACATCTTGACGAGTATACCATTCCAAGGCTGCCCCAGTCAAGCTCTCACTGAAATACGCCATCAACAAGTCACCTTTCCTGCCAACACTTCTCATTTCACTGCAATAACCCCTCAGATGGGCTACTGGATCCCACGCCCGTCATACAAGTTAAACTTTGGCATTTTAAACCCCGCGGGCATATTAACATCAGGGAACATACACAAGTCATTGTAAGACGTAATAATCTGATTTCTCATCCCTTGCATGCTCTTTAAGGACTGTTCTATACCTTTCAGCTTCCTGGATATCTCATCTCGCCCTTCCTTTCTTGTGAACTTTTCATTTTCAACATGAGGCTCATCCCGAAAGCTATGATTGTATGAGTCAGGGACCTTGTGGGCATCCTCTGAGGGGTAATATTGGGCATCGTGAGATTTGAGTGGGTATTCATGGTTGGATCTGTGAAGGAAAGATTGTTGAGAAGTTGTGATAGTGGGGATAGTGGATATGACTGGAGGGCAATTTTTGGGAAAGGTAGTTGGAGGACGAGTGATGGAGCTACTAGGGTGGTTGGGAAAGCTGTGATAAGCGGGAGAATCTGGAGAGTATGGTGGATCATCTGGCACTATGACCGGAGTTTGGGTAAGGGTAGCATCTAGGATGCTAGGTGGTGGCGGGGGTGGTGCCTTCCCAGTCATCCAATCCCGATACATGTGTGCCATTTATTGTCTTAACATCCTTACCTCTTCAACCAACCCATTTTCCTATTCAACCAATTGCTTTCGGGAACCAGTATCAACCAACTCAATTTTGTTATCATCTGCCATTGCCGTTCGACTTTATGTTGTAGAGAAGAGTTACCACTTTAAGAACCACAAACCAACCACTCTTCTGTTATAATGAAGATAATAAAGAGGAACAAAGTGAAGTCATCACGTTAGCGTTAGGGCATTTAACATAAGATAATCTCACATTATGTGCAATGCACCTAGTCACAGTTATCGGTTCTAAAATGACTTCGAGGGTACGAAGGTCATGTGGCATCAACCCAATTTCACTCTTGTTGCCTTGTTTCCTTCTTTATTTTCCTTTCTAACACCGTTTGGTTTTTCATTTCCTTCCCCCTCTTTTCTTTCTGATTATCGCTCTTTTCTTTTCTCTCATTTCTCACATCCCACAATTTCATCCTCTTTTTTTCTTTTTTCTTTTTTGTTGGTTTTTTTTGCCTTTTTATTTAATGATGATTCGATCGAACCCTATGTAGGTTGCCTACGTATCATGTCCCTCATGAATCAGATCAAGCGTAGTTTTGAAAATGTAATAAACTAAAAACAAAATCTTTTGGATTTTTATTTATAAATTTTTTGGTTTTCAAATGCATCATAGGAAGTACGATAATGAGAGACTCGACAAATTCAACTATATTGCGACAAACTCTGACACCAACTAAAAGAATCAGTACTACTGGACACGACTATAAAGTACAAGACAACATAAAAAAACAAACTCAAAACATTAAAAAAATCTCCTTAAGCAGCTCCTGAATGCAGTGATCCTGACTGGATGGTCCTGGGGCGTCTATCATGCTCAAGCTCTGGTAAGTAGATCCACACCTGTATGAGAAAAATAAGACCAAATAGAGTTAAAGACTTAGAATACTATGTGAGACAATAACACTCCCTATTGGACACATGCAAGACATGATTGTGGCTATCTTTTTAAAATTAACCTACGTGGCTTATTAGCGCAAACTCATCAAAGGTGACCTCATAGACATGGAAATACCTCACTAAAGCTTATGTGGATTCAAACTCCCAATAATCATGGCCCAAAATTAATTTGCAAAAAATGACCCATTTTGCAAGAATGGCCGATGTGGCCAGAAGTGGCTAAAGATGCAAACTCAAAAAAGGACGGACCTTAAAGTAATATGATACCTAGTTGTGGACTCAAGATTCTAAGACATGGGTCATTGAACCACTTTTGCACAAATGACCCCATTTTTGCAAGAATGGCCGATGTGGCCAAAAGTGGCTAGACATGCAAGATTTGGCTAAGACCCCGCGAAGCCAAGAACCTAAGACTCACTAGGAAGACCGGACCCTATGTGGGCTGCCTACGTATCACGCCCCGAAAGACGAGAATCAGGTACGCGTAGTTCGGAAAGATTGGATACAGGCGAGAAATAAAACGAAACAACTGAATTGGAGAAAACATATTTTTTGTCCCTTTTTTTTTGAAAAATGATGGGAATGTGCAAAATCTTTTTGGATTTTTCATTTTCATTATCTTTTGTCTTTTTCTTGAATAAAATTGCGAAAGAAAAAATATAACTGGGCCCTACTTGCTTCATTTTTACACTTTGCCTTCTTTTCTTTCTCATTTACCCTCAACCATCATTGTCCGCCAAATAACCCTTTTTACCCTTGGCAAATGCAACATGTAGCACATAAGATGCATCAGGATGGTCTTTTAATTTTGGCTACACCTGTCCTAGACGGACCCAACCCCTGTGTTGAGTCCCCTAAGTCAAATGCACGTGATGCAAACAAACGTTCCAACTAGGGTTCCGGCATAAGGCTATGTTATTCTAGGTAAACCTGAGGTTGTGTTCTAGACCTGGCTTACCCGAGCGGACAGCTCGAGCCGAGGTAGGGGCAACGTACCGGGAGCACGAAAGTCTACCCGGCCTTGTTGCTGACCCAAACCTCGTTCTATTTGGTATGACTTCTAACAGAAAAGTAGGCCACGCGTACGTGTGCACAATATTTTTAGAAGACTCAGAAGTGAGGCGTAAGAAGACATTTTAATACAGTTCAAATAATATCAAAGCGCTAAATAGACGGCAATTAGCACATTAGGTCCACAAAATACAGTAATATCAATAATAAATAAAGCCAAGTAAAAATCACATTAACAAGCTCGAATTCTTGAACCCTGAACCAGATATTCTGGGTTCTTCTCCCCAACAAAGTCGCCAGAGCTGTCACACCTCCTTTTTCCCGAGGGGGCATAAGGGAGTTTTTCCAATTAAACTGACAATAATCGAAATGGGATTATTTATTCAATTTCAGAGTCGCCACTTGGGATAATTTATGGTGTCCCAAGTCACCGGTTTATTTTAAATCCCAAATCGAGGAAGTTTGACTCTGTTCAAAAGTCTGCAAAACCAGAAGATCGGGTAAGAAATTCTGTTAACCTGGGAGAAGGTGTTAGGTATTCCTTGGTTCCGTGGTTTTAACACGGTCGCTTTAATCATACCTGGCTTAATCAATTTGTTTAATTACGTATTTTAGAACCTATGTGCATTTACCTTTTTACCGCTTTTAATTAAGAAATTAACCTGAAACGAGTCATGCGTACGTGTACTCATTTTGTTTGGCGCGTCAAGAATCATGTCACGCATACGTGTACACAATTAATCACGCTTTATTATTGTTAAGAATGTTTGGCCGAGGTTGCGCGAACGCATACCTCGATTTATTTTAAAAATCATAATTATGTCATGCGAACGTGTACACAATCACGATGATAGATTAACTCACACCTAAAGCATGCTATTGTATGTAATTATTTTCCTAAGTTTGGGATTACGGTGAAAGATTAAAGATCATGGATAAGAAACCATTGGCAGAGAAGCACGATTTGGTAAACTATAGAGTGATTAACTACAAAAACCTTGGCTAGCGAATTACACATTAAAATAAATATTCACACCATCGTTCTATTATTTCAACCCAACGTAAAGTCCTTAAGAACTAGGAATAATCAACTCTAATCAACACATGAAACACAACTCTAGAATATTCAAGAATATGAATCCAAATGATTGATCAACAAATAGGAAGAGACATAAAAAAATAAAGCATGGTATCCAACAACAAACCAATACCAAATATATTATAAAAATTCTAGAGCAGTAAAAATTAAAATCTGAAAGTTCAAATGAAGTAAAATGGGATAGAAATGGACCTCTATTGCTTAAAATTTCAAGCATTACAAAGGACGGGACAATCCGCAAAACAGTGATCCTCTACGAGCTATGGACCCGAAAACTCCAACCGGAATCGCAACCTCGAACAGACCCAGCTCGACTAGCTGATTTACATTGGTTCAGGGTGGTTTTTCGGTGGTCTAAGACTGGTTTTGAAGGTGGCAGTAGGGAGGGACGCCAGTTGGTGGTCGCCGGATTAATTTTTCCGGTCAGATCGTAAACAAATTTCCGGCCCGACGTTTTCCTTTCTTTTTTCGCAGGTTGCTGCTGATTTCTTTGGTGGTTTGCTCGTTTTTTTAGGGGGTTGAAGAGAGGTTGAAACATCTGGGTTCAAGAAGGGGGTGTGGTGGACGACCAGACTCGCCGGTTGTGAAGTCCGGCGGCTGGCCGGCGACAAGGGGAGTGAGGCAGGCACGAGAGAGGGGACGTCCAAGGGCGGCGGCTGCTGTTCTTTTTCAATGTGTGTGTTGGGTGGTCTTCAAGTGTAGATTAATGGAGCTTTTTTGGATAAATTTGATGCCTATCCCCTATTTGCTCGTCACTCTCCTTTTGTGCGTGAGTGTGTGCATTTTGTTGCTTGGGGGTGCGACTGTGTGTGTTAGGTTCTCTAGGGTTCTGTTAAGTGTGAAGAAGAAGGGTCTCCTTTAAAGTGTTCGGGTTTTATGGGTATTGGGCTTGGATTTATGGGCTAAGGGTTCGAATTGGGCCAAATCTTTGCCTAATTTATCTTTAAAATGGCCCTTTAACTCTGCAAAGCTAAAAATATTTTTTTTCTAAAATAATATATAATAAAATTTTTGAAATCATTCCTAATTAATTAATTCGAACTATATTATGACACGGAGCTATTTTTTTGTATTTTCAAGAGATTATATTAAAATAAAAGCGAAGATAAGTAACTTAAAATCCTACTAGAATTATAAAAGGACTAATGACCTCAATAGAAATGAAAAAATATATTTTTTTTTGTAATTTTCATTTTTTTATAAAATAAAATAAAGTAAAAGAGTCAAAACTAGTTAAAATAGCGATATTAGACCTAAACTAAATATTTAAACGCTAAAAAGTGTAAAATCTCGGGGAGGGTAAAAAATTATATGTCTACACCTATCAGCTATGAGTTACAAGATTCCTATCCATAAGTCTTTTGAAGCTTGATCTTGAGTCTTGGCTGGTTCTTCACGCAGCGTCTGATCTGAATCTTGAAGCTTACTAGGTGCAGGTGCTAGTTCATTCTTCTAGGGTTTCTTCGAATCGAACGGGACATGCAAAGCTCATGACTTCAGTCATGTCTTGAGCAGTCCACATCTTTTCTCCGCTTCTGCATTTGGAATTCACTTCTTTTCCTTTATTTTCTTTATTTTGGATTGAGACTTCTTTTTGGTCATCTCGAACCCTGTGCCTCGATGTAAAAACCTGCTCAGACACCAATACAAACGAATGAACAAAATTTTTCTGCCCTAGTTTTTACTAGGAAAAATCTCGTGAGTTATCTGTAACAAAACTCTATACTATGTCATTATTGAAAGCAATAAAAGTCGGGATTGGTGTACCCTAAGAAAACAAAGACTAGAAAGTAGAGACCTTATATCTAAAATGAAAGCAACTAGGGAGTGGAGGCCCTATGTCTAAAATAAAATCAACCAGGGAGTGGAGACCCTATGTTGGAAAAACGACTAGGGAGTGGACACCATATGTCTAAAACAAAATCAACTAGGGAGTGGAGACTTACGTTGGAAAAGCGACTAGGGAGTGGAGACCTTATGTCTAAAAATGAAGCGACCAGGGAGTGTAGACCCTATGTTGGAAAAACAACTTGGCAGTGGAGACCCTATGTTGGAAAAAAGACTAGGGAGTGATGACCCTATGTCTAAAATAAAATCATCTAGGGAGTGGAGATCCTATGTTGGAAAAGCGACTAGGGAGTGGAGACCCTATGTCTATAATAAGATCAACTAGGGGGTAGAGACCATATGTTGGAAAAGAGACTAGGGAGTGGAGACCCTATGTCTAAAAATAAAATCAACTAGAAAGTGGAGACCCTATGTTGGAAAAGAGACTAGGGAGTGAATACCCTATGTCTAGAATAACTTCAACTAGGGAGTGGAGATCCTATGTTGGAAAAGAGACAAGGGAGTGGAGACCCTACGTCTAAAATAAAATTAACTAGGGAGTGGAGAATCTATGTTGGAAAATACAGCCAGGGATTGGAGACCCTATACTACCATGATTTTGAACCTTTTGTTCTTTCTTTCTTTTTTCAAGAGAATGAGTAAAATACGGGAAAGAATTTGGAGAAGACTTACCTTTTTGGAGTTGTTGTTGCTGCAGAGCTATTTTAGTCTCTGCGTGGTTTATTTTTGGTTGCACCTTCTTTTAGCAAGGTTGCTTTGGATTGCACCTGTTTCCTTTTTTTTTAAACACAGAACAATTCGTTAGTTTGAAACAGTGGTTGGTTTTGTAGCCTTGAATGTTTCAGTCACTTGATCTCGGCCCTTTCAACTACAACTGGTTGTTTCCTGAATACTAATTGCATTTCTGAGCCTGGAGAACCTCTGGCTTTTCCAGACTTTGCCATGATGGTTGGTCGCGTGGGACTCAACCTTTTTTGACATTATTTTGCCTTTGTAGACCTTTAACTTTTGACTTGTTTTTTTTTTTTTTATTTTTTACTTCGGAGTATTGGGGAACTTTTGGCTCCTCAAAATTTTGCCGCAACGGCTAGTCGCGTGGGACTTAACCTTTTCTAACTTTATTTCTCCTTCGTAGGCCTTTCATTTTTGGCTTCTTTCTTCCAATTTTAATTTCAAAGCATTTAGGGTACCTTGGGTTTTCAAACCTTGCCGAGACAGTTAGCGACGTGGGACTCAACGTTTTCAACTTCATTTGCCCTTATAGGCACTTCAATTAATTTTCTCCTTCCAAGTGTTTTGAGTTCGAAGCATCGACCATCGTGGCCAGTCGAGGTCGACTTGATGACTTTGCCGAGGTTGGGTGCCTTTTTTGAATATTAGTTTGTATCAAATGAGAGCCCTGTAACTCAGTCTTACCATCCTTTCTTTGCCTTAGTTTTGGGATAGAGTTAGACCGAAGAGGATTCAAGGAAAAACAAACAATGGAATGGACAATGAATTTAGACAAGAAGTATCCTTTTCGGGGAAAGGAAAGAAGGACTTATCTGGAGTACATGCGGACTTCAATGAACATGACATGCCTTTTGGACTGGATGCCTGATCTGTGTAAACTGTCCGCTTCTCAGAAATTCATCAAAACTTTTGCCTCAAAACTGAAAAACCTTGCCCAAGACTGTGTTGATGCTAATGTCGGTGAGGATCCTCTTTTCGACCAGTGGCGCCCTTCGCGGGTTTTCACCAGCTGACCTCTCTTATTTCACTTCTCACTGTCGCCTTATAGTGCTCTTTGCGAGTTTTCACTAACAAGACTCTCTCATTTTTTAATTTCTCTACCCATCATCGCCTTACGGTGCCCGTGAGGGTTTTCACCGATAAGACTCTCTCATTTTATTTCTTTCCTTTTGATTGTGACAGCTCCAAGCGGTTGTATCCTCCAATTCTTGAAAATTCTCGCCAATTAATCGGAATGACTTGAAAAGGATTTTGGGTAAAAAGGATTTGAGTTGAACAGGCGAAACCATGGCCGAAACATTATAACTGCTGCCCCAGTTTCAACTTTCAGGGAATGTGGATTTTTGCTTTGGTGTGACTGAACCCCAGAGAGAGGCTGCCGACGTATCCTTTCGGAATGAAGTCGAACGTAACTCAAGGAACTTTTTTTTAATTTTCTTTTGTTTTTCTTCTGTTTTTTTCTTTTCTCGTTTTTTCCTTTTCTTTTCCCTTTTTTTCATTTCAATTTCTTTTTGTCTTCTTTGTGTTTTTTTTTTCTTTTTTTTGTTCTTTTTGTTTAATAACACTTTCAGTTTTCAAAGAGGGTAATCAAAGAAGGTAACTGGCTCAAAGGGCTGGCAAAAGTGTTAATGGTGTTTGGGTAGCGAGAATGAAAGCCTCTTCATCCCAATCGGAGAACATTAATGTTATATAGAGGATCAAACATAGTACCTTTTGACTGCACCCACGTTGACAGTAGTTTCATGGACATTACCTCTGATGTTTCCTAGGTACAACGCGCTCTTTTGGCAGTACTCACATTACAATGTATGGACCTTTCCAATCTGGAGCCAATTTTCCTTTAGCTGTTCTGATTCTTTGTTTTATTTCCTTAAACTTATCTTCATTGCATTCTGATTCTTGATTCATTATTTCAAAGTTTGACAGCGTTTTAGGATCTAGGCATGAAGTCCGCAAGCATGTCATGACATTAAAATCTGCAGTTAACAGAACTGAAAAGAGAATAAGAAAAATGACAAGATTAAGAAAAGAGACATTCTTGGACAATGAAATATTAATTTCATTTGTTTTTTTTGTTTTTTTTGATTTGTTTTTCTGAATTTCAAAGATAGAAGGATTTACGGAGAGTAAGACAATAAAGTAAAACACTCGGATCACACCCTGAGATAATCCGGACGCAGAAAGGATAGCAAGACTGGCTATTGAGACTCCCATCTGATAGGGAACTTTCATGTTTGGCGACCGTTTTTTGGCTTTTCTTCTGTTTCGGTGATGGCTGCAATGGCCTTCAGTGCCGGATCAAATTCTTCATCTTCACAAATCATTCCGACTACTGGCCCATTGTTGTGAGCAGGCAAGGGAATGTTTGTCATATCAGGAGCCTCCTCGTCCTGAAGAATGATTCTTTCGGCTTCAATCAAGTCTTAAACTGCCCTCTTGAGGGTCCAACAGTCCTCTGTACTGTGTCCCATTGCTCCAGAGTGGTATTTACATCTAGCATCAGCTCGGTGCGAGGGGGACTCTGGGTTCGGCCGGTTCGGGGCCACTGGCTGCAGCATACCTAGCCTAATTAGCCTTTGGAACAAGCTTGAATACGATTCACCAATAGGGTGAATTGATTCCTTTTGAGGTGCTCACTTGGGTGAGGATTGTTTGGGGAACATTTGGTTGGGGATTATACGGAGCTTGGTAAGGATGGGCATTTCTGGGAGGTGAAGCTCGATTTTTTGTATAATATTGTGGCCGCGTGTAAGGTTGCATGTTCATCACCACATGGGAGGCGGTGCCACAGCATAAGCAGCATCTTGATGACGATAATAGTGTTGTGGGACCTTAGGAAGCATATATGATTCGTTGAATACCCTGCGAGCTCCCTTCGAGCTCGAAACCATCATGGCTCCTTCTTCTCTCCAGTTTCTGTTCATCAAACCCCCAGAACCATTCTGAACGGCATGTGATGTGACCTTAAAGACAGCATGACTCAAGATTCAGCCCGTTTTTAAACCATTTTCTACCATCTCCCTAATTTTGATAGCCTCAGCGAACAGCTTACCCATAGCGGACATCATGTTTTAGAAGTAGTCCGCCTCTTGGGCCTGTAGAAAGACCGCAACCATTTCTGCTTCGACCATTTGAGGTTTCATCCTAGCAGCTTGCTCAAGCCATTTGACAGCATATTTGCAGAAGCTTTCAACAGTTTTCCTTTTCAAATTGCACAAAGATTTCCTGTCGGGAGCGATGCCCACATTATACTAGAACTGGCGGAAAAAATCTCGGGCCAGATCGTCTCACACATGCCAATGGGTAATTTCTTAATCCATATACCATTCAGAAGCGATTCCGGTGAGGCTTTCTCCAAAATAGGCCATTAGCAGCTCCTCTTTTCCACCAACACCCCACAGTTGGTTACAGTACCGTTTCAGATGGGCGATCGGGTCTCCGTGCCCGTTGTACTTTCCAAATTTTGGCATTTTGAAACCAGCCGGCAAGTGAACATGGGGAAACATACACAGACACTCTTTTGGCCACTCAGGCCTTGCATGTATTTCAGGCTTTGTTCCAGGCTTTTCATCTTCCGAGCCATTTCCTCTTGCTTGGGATTCTTGAAACCCTTTTCTTGTTCCACCGAGAAATCATATTGCGGAGGTTGAGTTAAGGAGTACAGGGTCACATATGTTATTTCTAGTTGAAGCTGTGGACCCTGAAAGGTGAACATTAGAGGCTCAACATACGACCGTGGTAAAGTTAGTTATGCTGTGGTGCAGACTGGTGCTGCAGAGAACATCGATGGCGGTGCCTTTGGGGCCGGCGCCTGGGGGCGAACCACAGAAGTCATTCGGGACCGTTAAACAATATACCCACATGGGATGAACGGGTTGGGCATAGGGGCGTTGGTAGCCTCACCTGACCTGGGGATCAACTTAGGGAACTTAGGTATTGCACTCGGTGGTTCCTTACCTTTAGACCAGGCGCCCCATATTTCTAACATGCGGAGACGCAACATCCTATTTTCTTCAGCGACGGCTGATTCTGGCTGTGGAATAGCCAACGCCTGGCTATCCTGAGGATCGATAATTGGTAGATGACTTTCGGAGGCCATTGGAACCCCACCTTTGGATCTTGTGAAGTAAGGATGAAAAGCCAGATTACCAACAAAACCAACCACCTGAACAGAACCTGGCTAATTTGCACACCCAACAACTTTGTTAGTTTTGAGATGCTTAACAGATAGGAAATCGCACATTGGGGTGCATGCACCTAAACAGTTAAACGCTTCTACCATGTGCTTGAACGGTTGCATGTTTCATCCCGGCCTTAAACTAACCCTTTTTCACACTGTATCTCTTTTCTTTTATTTCTGCCTTTCTTTAATCACTCTTGATTTTCTCATTTTGTTTATGGCGCTCTTTTATTTTTGGCACTCTCTTTTTCTCTTTTTGTTTTTGTTGCTCTTTTATTTTCTGTTGCTCTTTTTTTTGTCGCTCTTTTCTTTCTTTTTCACTCAATTTTTTCTTTCTCTATTTTTAAGTTTATTTTTCACTCAATTAATTTTATGGCTATGATCGAATCCGATGGGGATTGCCTACGTATCATGACGCCGCATGAATCAGATCATTACGTAGTTCAGGAAAATCAGGAATGGAGTAAATAAACTAACTCTTTTTTTTCTTTTTTTACTTTTTTTTATAAAACTCAAATAATGAAAGCGTTTAGAAAAAGAATATATATTTTTTTCGCATTTCGTCTTTGTTTTTTTGGGGAATTTTTGGAAAGAAAGCCTTTTAAAGAGGAAAGAAAATATTTTTGAATTTTTGGTCCTGATTTTTGAAATTTTCGAAAGAAATACTTCTAAAGGAGAAAGAAAATATTTTTAGACTTTTTATTTGATTTTTGTTTTGAATTTTTGGGAAATAGACTTCTAAAAAAAGGTAGAATTTTTTTTAATATTTGAGTTTTCTTTATAATTTCCGAAAGCGAAAATATTTTTTGGACTTCAACTTTTCAATTATTAGGACATTTGTGAAGGAAGACTTCTAAAGAATAAAAAGATTTTATTTTAGATTTTTGTTTCTTATTTTTTTTAATTTTTGGGAAAAATACTTCTGAAAAAGGGAAAAACATATTTTTGGATATTGATTGATTATTTTTTTTTTTGAATGAAAGACTTCAAAATAGAAGGAAAATATTCTTGGGTTTTAACTCTTTTTTTTTTTTAAATTTGTTTGGGATTTTCTAAGAAGGAATTAAAGGAAAATATTTTTGGATTTTTGAAAATTGGGGCAGGAACGAATGAGGTTTGCCTATGTATCTTACATCCGGTGAGAATCAGACCCGCGTAGTTCAGCCAGTTTCGATGGAACAGGGGAAACATGGCACTTGAAAATTTTGGCTCATTTTGAAATGACTTTTCTTTTTCTTTTCCTTTTTTTTCGTTTCAAAATTTCAGCAGAGTTTCAGGATTTTTCAAATACCAAGACGTTAACCTCTCACTCCTGCTTCTTTCAATTTTTTATACTTATTCTAGAAGCCGGTCAATATGCAAGTCGAAACAAACAAATGCAAGTTGTAACAACCCGGTCGATCATTTTGACAATTTAAGTCCCGTTCGGGACATAAGGTCTTGATCAGCTTTGTATTATGTGTATTGATTTGCGTGCATGGCCGAGTTCAGTTACCGGATGATTCGGAGTCAAACCGGAAGAAGGATTCTAGTTTTGGAAGTATAAGCGGTAAGAGTCGACCGGAATTTGACTTTTGTGTAAACGGCTCCGGAATAGGTTTTGGATGACCTCAACAGCTTCGTATGGTGATTTTGGACTTATGCGTGCGTCCGGATTTGGATTTGGAGGTCCGTAGGGTAAGTTGAAGCATTTCGACGAAAAGTTGGGAAAGTTGAAGTTTGGGAGGTGGAGAGGTTTGACCAATAGTTGACTTTGGTGATATCGGGGCAGAATGTGATTCCGAGAGTTGGAACATCTTCGTTATGTCATTTAGGACTTGCCTGCAAAATTTGACGTCATTCCGGGTTGATTTGATAGGTTTCCGCACGAGTTTTAGAAGTTGGAAGATTTGAAAGTTCATAAGTTTGATTCTTGGTGCGATTCGTAATTTCAACGTTATTTGATGTGATTTGAGGCCTCTATTAGGTTTGTGTTGTGTTACGGGACTTGTTGGTATGTTTGGACGAGGTGTCGAGTGGCTAGGGTGAGTTTCAGATAGGTTCAGGTTGTGTTGCGCTTGTTTTTTTATGCTCGTCGTCATTTCTTCAAGCATAAATGGTACCACATTAAGCAAATGAGCTCCAAATTCAGTTTTTTATTGAAACATTTGATCCGTATCGTAATTATGGAGCCATAGCAAAACAAAATCGTCGAATTTGGACGTCATATGAGGGAGTTATGCTCATTTCCGTGTCGGGGATACTGCTGGTTTTTGGTGTGCTCGCAATTGCGAACTTTTTGCCGCAAATGCAACCTTTTCCAGCCCTGTTCTTGTTTGCAATTGAATCGCAAATGCGACATCTGCAGCTTGTTTTCAGTTGTGTAATTCGGATTTTATCTTCATTTTGTGATATTTTTGAACCCTAGGTCCGAGAGTGGGTGATTTTGAGAGAGAAATTTCATCTATAATCGTTGGGTAAGTGCCCTTGATTAATTTCTAAGTATACTTCATGATTTTATTTGCGTTTTAACATCAAAATGGCGAGAATCAAAGTGAAAAGTTTGGGGAAAATTGTAAAAACATTCAAAATGAGAAAAAGATGATTTGAGGGACCAAATGGTATCGGAGTTTGATAATTTTTGTATGGTTGAGCTCGTATCCGAAGTGTTCGGGTTTTGTGAAATTTGTCGTGTTCCGAGGTGCGGGCCCGGGGGTCGACTTTTGGGTTGATTTTTAGTTTCTGATAAAGATTGAGGCTTTATGATCCGGAATACTTTCTTATGAGTTTTATTTATGCTTTGAAGTTATTTTGGCTAGAGTTGAGCCGTACGGAGGTTATTTCACCCGAGAAGTTCATTTTTGAGTATCGGTTTGTCTTCTTTGAGGTAAGTATCTTGCCTAACCTTGTGTGGGGGAACTACCCTTTAGGATTTGAGTCTTCTATGCTAATTGTATCTTATGAAGTCCGTGTACACGAGGTGACAAGTACGTGCTCGGGCTTATCTGCGGAAAGTTGGCCTTTTAGGGTTCTTAGGTCCTTGTATTCACTGAGTATGAAGTTGTTTTTGTATTCATTAAGTTTCTTAATTACTAGTCTCACCCCTACCTGCTTTAATTGGAATTAACTGCTTCATAATCCACTCTATTTGCCTATTTGACTCTTATATAACTTAACTAAAGATTTTTACTTCTCCTATTGCCATGCTATCATTTCCTAACTGCTTATATTTACTTGAAATTATGATTATCTCTTCTGTAATTGTTCATCCTTAATTAAGGTTATGATTATCTTCCCGCTGCCTATCTTTAATTGAATTTGTAGTATTTCTTTCGTGATTGCTCAACCTTAAAAGAAGTTTTGGTATCCTATATCTTCGTTGACTTATCCTTTATTGGAATTATTGACTCGTGATATCTCCCTTGTTGTTGAACTGTACTTTGTGGGACCGTTGTTACATATTATTTTCTCCCTTGTTGAGCTGCTCTTATTATGATTAGCATTCTCTATTGTGGCTATTCCTTGTGAACTAGTTCTTCCATTTCTTTGAGTTCTAGAATTTCTGAGTTGATTTAATTGCCATACTCCTGTATTATTGTCATTGTTGCTGTTGTACTTGTTGTTGTGATACACGAGGTTTCTGTTGTGCGGTTCTTATTGTGATGCACAAGGTTCTCTATCATGCTGTTGTTACTATGATCCACGAGGTTTATGCCGTGCGATTGTTATTGTGATGCACAAGATTTCTGCCATGCATCAAGTTGCATGAGGTTGCTGCCGTGCTATTGTTACTACTGATATTTTCACATGCGGCGTGACAAGGTGGGATATATATATGTGGGTTGCGCATGTGGTGAGACAAGGTGGGAACATTATTAGTGAGACAAGGTGGGTTGTGTCAGGTACTGATTTGTGATGACTTGTGATGGCCTGGGGGCATTCTTTGTTGTTGATATTTGTATTGTGGTGCACATATCTGTGTGAGTTCTATCTTGTGGAAAATTGTGGGAAAACATTCTACTTAATGTCCGTTTCTTTTTCTATACTTACTAGCTGGCATGAACTATGTTAGAACACTTGCACAAGCATACACGTAGTTAAGCACCCTTATCGGTTAAGAGGATTCTTGATATTGTTGAGTATAGATGCACACTCTTGTTTACTTGCCTTCTATGTGAGAATGGCTCTATTTGGCACGTGAACCGTCAGTGCGGTTATAAATTGTAATGAGAGCACTGGATGCCAAGTGTTAGGGTTAAGGAATTGGGACCCGTGAGTTGTGAATATTCTGAGGTTCGGTACCTCGTGGAGTTTATTGGCTAAAACCTGGTGTGAAAATGGTCGTTTTTGGTTGAGTTGTTACTTGCCTTTCCTTATTCTGTGATCATCGGATTTAAACTGTGTTTCGTTAATTCTACTGTGTCATTATTATTGTGTTCCACTGTTAGTTGTTTTCCTTTCTTACTGCAATTTCCGTATGATTTTGTCATTATGCGTAGTCTTTATATAGATATCTTACTATGATGTTTCGACACTTATACTTGTTCCGGTTATTTAGTCCAGTAGGTGTCTTGACTGTTCCTCGTTGTCACACCTCCTTTTTTACACACCTACCCCGAAGGATAATGTATAATGGAGTTTTTCCATTTAAAGTGACATTATTCGAAATGGGATTATTTATTTATTTTTTTTAGAGTCGCCACTTGGGATAAGATTGGCTTTTGGTGTCCCAAGTCACCGGTTTAATTTAAATCCCAAATCGAGGAAAAATTCGACTTCCCAATTGGAGTCTGCGAACCAGAAATTCTGAATAAGGAATTCTGTTGACCCGAAGGAAGGTGTTAGGCACCCCTGGATCCCGTGGTTCTAGCACGATCGCTTAAATTATTATAATTGGCTAAAAATCTGATTTTTATACATATTCCACCATATAATGCAATTTTTAAGATTATTTACCGCTTTTAATTATTTTTTACGAAAGTGAACGCCGTTTAAGAGCGTGTTTTTGGATCACGTCACATGAAATGCACCCGGATCCTTGACACCTCTTATTCAACGTTTTGGGATTTGGATTTGGGTCGCATGAAATGCACACCCGTATTTAGGAAGGTAAAATTATTAAAGAACGCGCCTAAAGTGATTAACGCGTTATTAATTTTGCGGGAGGCCATGAAAATGCGTTAAATGGCACGTCCCGATTTCTATGTATTTCAATAGAAATTGAAGAGGGCCACGCGATTCACGATTTTATTTGGCGCAGCGTACCTCGATTTATTTTCGTTTTTAAAAGATATCCTGTGGATGAACTAATATTATCTATTAAAATTCTCCTCTGATTCGATCCATGGACTGAATTAGTTGACAATAAATGATGATAAAGGTTCTATTTGAATTAATTAAAAGGGATGCGCAGGGAGGTTGGTTATTCAGCCATAGGGACTTTAACAAACACAGGTGGCCCAATTAAGAGAAGGACGACCATAGGTCCGATTTGAAAGTGACTATGTACCTGGCCCAAGTTCGAGCCCAGACCCAAACAGGGAGAACTCTAAGTACTGAAGAGATCCCTAGTTCGAATCCACAGCCCAACTTGGGAGGCCAAGCATTTATCTTCATTTTTAAACCATGAGATCGAAGGAAAACAATAAACAGGGTATGGGCTTCAGAAATCGTGAGATTTTCTTTTATGACTGGAAAATGACTTAAGCTGTTTGAAACATAAACATGCTGGAATTTCAAAAGTTCTGAAGGTCTTCAAAAGCAATTTTGGAGGATGTTGGAATTAAAGCTTATTCAAAACCATTACACCTAAGCAAAACTAAACATGCTGAATTCTGTCGTATTTAGCCATATAACAAACATCCAAGCTAACTTTAAATCAATGCTATTGCTAATTGAACAACTTCTTTAACCATTTCTCAAACAGAATTAAATTCATCTCAGAAAGCAAACTATAGGATTTCAGCTTTCATACGTGATGCTCCAGTTTAGATATAAGCACTCGCACTTAACAAAACTATTCAACAATAGGACAAATATGTATAACTTTCAGAATTAACAGTCATATCTAACCTTGATAAAACACGGAATTAAAGAAGGCTAATCAACAAGGACTACATAACTATATTACTACATTTATATAAACTTCATGTTGAGCTAATTAGGAGGCATATGAAGCTATCAATTGACAAAATAAACTAAATAATTGACAGCTGATATAGAAAAGCAATCTCCATTTCCTTTTCAACAAATGCACCTCATGAAACTGTGTTACATGATTAAATCAGGGGTGTGTACCTGGAAATTGAATAAAATGATGAGAAAAGAGGAGTCAGCTAGACAGCAATATCAGGGAAAAAGCAAACGCAGCAGGATCAGCAATTCAAAATCCCAGGAGTTAAGTATAGATTACAGTAGTTTCCAAATAGCTTCACACAAACATTAACCAGCTGATTTGAAAAACCACACTTGATAAATCAATGTAATTGATCAAATAAACAAATCCGGAAGACCTCTGCACTATATTTGATGATTTTCAGGATTTTCTGACTCTCTGAGCTATTTTCAGGAATTTGAATCTGGACAATTTTGGAGTTTTCCTCTTTTACTGATTTCTCTAAAATCTGGAATTGAAAATTTCCAGCATTTTGGGATTTCTAAGGCTTCTAGGAGCTTGTGGAGATTTTCAGATTTCCAAAGTTTTTCTGCAAGGCAGTAAAGACTGCCTTTTATAAGCCAATCTTAGGGCAACTTTCAAATTTTTCTTTTACACCTTAGTCCCTTATTAATTTTCAGATTTTAACTATTTAATCCCTCAAATTATGCCTTGTTGGCCAAGTTATACTACCAGGTTCCTAAATTTCAAATTAGAACCCCTATCTAGAAGGTTCTAGGGGGTTCCAATTTAGTTACTGCATTATTCCTTTTATTGAAATACCTATACTACCCTTGTCTTTACCCCTAAATTACATAACCTAGTCAACTATCCTCCAATCCTCCTACCTTGGTCAAATAACCATGGTTAACTAACGAAACACCTCAGCTATAACCAATCACCTAAAAATAAAGAACTACTAAACACAGAATAACAAAATCGAACAATGATTAATGAGACTACCTAGCGATCAATTAATCATATAGAAGTAATGCACAAACAGATTTACTAAATTTAAAGAAGCTCATAAGATCAATCAACACCTAACAGAGTCAAAATTAAGCTAAAGGAAACAATTACTAAATCAATCGCATTTACACTAGATTAACAAACGGACAAATTATGACCATTAAAAGGAAATCAAACATATCAGAATCAAACTAAAAGCAAAATCCAACTAAACTAACATTTAAACTAATCAAAATTAAACTAACACCTAAACATTTAGACTAACAGAAACAAAACAACAATCAAATCGAGATTAAACTAATAAAAATCAGAAAATTTAAAGAGTTTACTGATTTTGAAATAAACGGCCCTGAACAATTTTCATAACACACCATAACTAAAAGAAAATGAACAAAATAGACAAACAAAATTAAACCAGAAGGCTTACCAATTTTTAAAAACTTCGAACCAAGACTGACTTCACAATTCCGACTACGGGATGATATCAATCGACCATTCTTTATCAAGAATAATCAAATGATATCAGCTCGTAGTGAAGCTGTGCCTAAAACTTGCAAAGAAGACAGAGTAGCTCAATTTCCGAATTTTAGATTCGAGATTTGAGAAATTTGGGAATTTTTAAAGAGTAAGGAGTGTAGATTGGTGATGTGGGGGTAGAGGCAAGCCTAGGGTATAAATTTGGTAGGGATTGGGGACGGCGTCGCCGTGCACGGCGGAGGCGACGCCTAAGGTTTTACAGATTTGAGACGTTTGGGCGATGTTTGAAAGAAACTGGAAGCAGATATGGAACCAGGATGAGGAGAGGAACATGGGGGGTGAATTTGGGGTCGTTTGGAGAATCGCCGCCGGCGGAGGCGATTTCCGGCCGGCGGCGGATGGTGGGAGACGGTGGAGTAGCGGTGGTGTCGAACAGGGTACGAGGAGGGGACTGCCTGGTCTCTAATTTTGTAAAAGGGATTATTACATATTTATGTAAATCCCTTGAACGAATCTGGACCGTTGGATGATGGGCGATAGACGGCTCAGATTTCTCGACGCTAAACGACGTCGTTTTAGAAATAAAGGGGGCAGGCCGGGTCTGGGGTTGTTAGGCTTGTGATTTGGTCCGGTTTTAGGTGACTTTTGGGCTTAAAATTGGATTTTGGCCCAAAATTTGATCTTTTATCAAGACCATTCTTTTTTTTTTCTCTTTTCTTTTTGTTTCCTTTTGTATTTATTTTTGCATTTTACTTATTATTTGTGAATTTTCTGATTTTATCATGTAAAAATAACTTTTTTCTAAAATAAGACCCAAATCAAATCTAAGGTGAGACTAATTAACTAATTCCTAATCAAAAAAGTAAAATTTAAAAATTGTAAAAAGACTATTTTTTGTTATTTTTCTCTTATTTAGTAATATTAATTAACTAGTAGAACTAAAAATATAAAAATCAAATTTTAGATGCGAAAGGTACTATTTTTATTTTTATTTTTATGAATTATGCCAACTAAAAATGCACAAAAAAATGCAAACAATCACAAAATCATGCAATTAAATTTTAAAAAATAAAAGAAAAATCCTAATTTTATGAATTTTATGGGTGTAATTTAAGCGAGGCAAAAATCATGTGCTCACACTCGTCACTACTCCACTGTGGTTAGTCTTGATACTTGCTAGGTACCACCGTGGTGTACTCATACTACACTTCTGCACATTTTTGTGCAGATCCAGGTATTGCGGAGTAGGTCGATCGTTAGCTAGCTGTACAGATCTTGTGGTAGAGACTCAAGGTAAACCTTCTGCTGTGTTCGCAGGCTTCGGAGTCACCTTCTTATTTTGTATTTACATTGTTCACTCTTATTTCGAAACAACTGTATTTTAGAGGTTTCCTAGCAAACTTTGTAGAGCTTATGACTTGTACTACCGGTTTTAGGATTGTAATACTTGTATAGAGAATTCTAAATTTGGAATTGCTAATCTATATTTATTTTGTTATTATTTTCAGAAGTTGTTAGGCTTACCTATCCCCTAAGACTAGGTACCATCACGACATCCAACAGAGGGAAATTTGGATCGTGACACAAGTAGCACGTAAGATGCATCAGGATGTTCTTTTATTTTTGGGTACACCTATCATAGAAGGACCCAATCCCCGTGTTGAGTCCCCAAAGTCAAATGCACGTGATGCAAACAAACGTATCTACTAGGGATCTGGCATGAGGCTACGTTATTCTAGGTTTAAAATCCTGGGGTGTGTTTTAGACCTGGCTTACCCAAGCGGACAGCTCGAGTCGAGGTTGGGGCAACGTATCGGGAGCACGAAAGTCTATCCGGCCTAGTTACTGATCCGGCCTCGTTCTATTTGGTACGACTTCTAACAGAAAAGTGGTCCATGCGTGTGCACTATATTTTAAGAAGACTCAGAAGGGAGGCGTAAGAAGACAGTTTGATACAGTAAAAATAATATCAAAGCGGTACATGAGCGAAAATTATCACATTAGGCCCACAAACACACTAATATCAACAATCAAGAAAGCCAAGCATAAATCCTATTAACAAGCTCGAATTCTGAACCCAGAACCAGAGATTCTGGGTTCTAGTCCCCATCGGAGTCGCCAGAGCTGTCACACCTCCTTTTTCCGAAGATAAGGGAGTTTTTTCAATTAAAGTGACGTTATTCGAAATTAGATTATTTATTTATTTAGGAGTCGCCACTTGGAATAATTTTTATGGTTTCCCAAGTCACCGATTTATTTTAAATCCCAAATCGAGAAAATTTGACTCTACTTTAAAGTCCGCGAAAGCAGAAGACGGGGTAAGGGATTCTGTTAACCCAGGATAAGGTGTTAGGCATTCCCGGGTACCGTGGTTTTAGCACGGTCACTTTAAATCATACATGGCTGAATAAAAATGTTTAGTTACTTATTTTAGAACCTATGTACATTTACCTTTTACTGCTTTTAATTATGGCGTTATGGATTTTTCTTTGAAATGGATCACATGTGTGTGAATCTGTTTTATTTGGGGCATTAAAATCATGTCACACGTACGTGTACACAATTAATCACGCGTTTTAAGTTATCAAGATTGTTTTGGCCAACGTCGCGCGAACGCGTACTTTGATTTTATTTTTGGGAATCATAATCATGTCACGCAAACGTGTACACAATCAAGATAGTAAATTAAATGCGCGTGTAAAGCATTTCTACGATATTCATAAGGTAATTATTTTCTAAACTAGTTTGAGATTCGTTGTGCAAGGCCATTGATTATGGAATCATTATTATGGAAAACGATCTACACTTGCAATAACTAATTATAACAGTGATCAAGCTCACATTTTAGCCTAAACCAAAGATTCAGTAGTTGTTGTGGATTTGAAGAAAGGCTGGAACTAACTAAATGCAACATGAGCACTATTATAACGCTAAAAGAGGTTTCAGATTATTGGGCTCCACTTGAGCCAGGTGAGGCAGAAATGGGCCAAAGTTATCATCAGGCCCAAAGCAACATTTATCAAGACTTCATGGACGTTAAATTACACATCATAACAAACAACAAAATATAATTATGTTCATCCAGTCGTGAGCTTGCTATGTCTGAATACTCTTAAGGGAATAACAAATAACCAGTTCCAACAGATCAAAATTAACAATTATACATCCTGATATGAAATGAATTACACAGATATTTATAAATATTGTCTAAGATTAGCCATAGATTTTTCAATTAAAGAAGATCAATTGCAAGGCAATAATGAATTTCCAAAGAAACGCAAAAGCTGAATTATCACAAATAGGCCTTCGTGCTTCGAATTACTTCGCCATTTCAAAAAAATTTCAGATCGATACGTGACAACACGTTCATTTCACACATAGAATAGCAGAAGTTGAAATTTAGGAAGATTCACATAATTAGGCAAAGACTTGATTGAATTTTTGAATCATTCAGTGAAAACAATATAGAGAGGTGTAGATTTACCTAATTGAGCTAAGATAACAACAGTTGAGAGCCTAATCTGGCCAAAAATAGCTAATTCCTCTAGATTTAAGTTTGAGGAAGAGAAAACCAAACAGAGGCTAAAGCAACGAGTCAGAAATCAGCAGCAACTCCGCAAAGCAAAATCCCAGCACTTTTACACAAAACGATATCCAGAAATTCCGAGAAATAAATTTGAAAACCAATGGCAACAAACTTGAGCAATTTCGGACTCCTTTTTCTTTCCTTCTATTTTTATTGTTTGTTCTTCAAATCTGGGATTTGGACTTTTCAAATTCCCAGTCCGTTTTTGTGAATTCCTGAGTGTGTGTGTGTGTATGTGTGTATGTGTGTGTGTGTGTACCATGAGAGAGAGTGAGATATAGGTAAGACGAAAGGGGATTCAAGAGGCGTCTAGGTTTTTGGTGTCCAAGGGGAAGATCCATGTTCTTTAGGGAGGATTGGGAATTAGAGGGCGGCAGCTGCGAGAGTGAATAAGTAGGTGGGGAAAGCTAGGGATTCGCTAAGGGGAATGTCTGTTCTTGAGAGAATGGGGAATAGAGGGGCGGCTGCTAGGGTTAGGAAAATAGGGGGAGGGGAGTCCGTTTGATTCTCAGAGAGGAGGGAGTTAGAGGGACGGGTTAGGGTTTATTCGCGAGGGGGAGGGGGGGAATCCGTCGTTCATCAGAGAAAATTCCGTTGGGCGGCGACTGGTTTTTGTTCTTCTTCAGAGAGAGCGAAATTAGAGTTTTTTTAAGTGGGAGGGGGATCCGTCCCTATTAGAAAATGAAATGGCGGGGGGGGGGGGAGGGGGGGGGTATTTGGTTTTTAGTGAGGGTCGGTGACGAAACAACGTAGTTTTGATGTTAAACTACGTCGTTTGGTGGCCTGGGAGGAAGGGTTGTTGGACATGGTATTGGGTTTGGGGGATTGGACTTGGTAACAAAACCCCAGACCGATTTTTAGCTTAGCAAATCTTTCTTTTTCTCACTTCTTTTTTTTTGATTGATTTTATGTTCTAACCAAGTTAATTAAAACCCCAAATTAAATGCTAACCCAAATCTAAATTGCAAAATTAAACCTACATACCTATTTTTAACAATTACTAAATTAATTAGCTAATACTGCATATAAAGTTACTAATGTATTTTTGTGATTTTCATTTAATAATGTATTTAATTAACATAATTAAATCCTAAATGCAAATAAAAATTTAAAATGCTATGAGATGAAGAATTTAAAATTTTTTATGATTTTCTATGGTTTTAATAACAACTCTATATATGCATGAACAATGAAAATAAATTGGATAAAAATGAAGAATTTTTTTTACAATTCTATGAAGTAATTAAAGAAAACTATTTTGGAATATTTTTAGGAGTGATTTGCATTAGGGAAAATATTAGGTGCTCACATTATTAATTGAGTATTCTTTTATATTAGGATTTGAATAGGAAATATCAGTTATTCCCTTTTCGGCTCTCTCTCTCTCTCTCTCTCTCTCTCTCTCTCTCTCTCTCTCACCTTTCTCTATTTTTAACCCGATTATTTTCCTTCGATTTTCTCTTTTTTCTCATCTACTTTATCCTTTTTTTCTACGAAATCTATCAATAGATTTCAGTCGTTTTACTATAGAGTTTTAACTTAGCAATTTTCTTTCATATTGCATAACTGGTGTTCGAATTAAAATTGTCAATCAATAGATTTTGAAGGTGTTTGACTCTCCACCATTGACAGCTATGAAAAAGATTCAAAAACTTTGAATTCGAATTCGGATTAAATTTTTTTTTATTTGGATTACGTGTTGTTGCAAACGATCGGGTATATTCTTTTGAGTTTATATCTCAATTTTGAGGGTGTTTGGTGAAGATTAGAGTTAATTTGGGCTTGATCCTTGATTGATTATCGAAGAATAAGAACAAGAACACATGATATACAATATACATACAAAACTATATTAAATTTGTAATAAAGTTGTATTTGTCACGACCCGGAATCCCCACCATCGGGACTGTGATGATGCCTAACATTACATTTGCTAGGCAAGCCAACTTTAGAGATTTATTAGCAAATCCTTTTACGTTTCAGTGATTATCAATAAGCAAGCTATAACAAGTCAAAATGAACGCGGAAGTAAATAAATAACAACTTTGATTAATACTATTACTACCCATAATCCGGAGTCACACTTCACAAACATTCTAAGATTTTACTACAAGTATTTGTCCAAAAGAAAATACAACTATTTGCGAAATAAAGAAAATAGTAAAGTATGGGGCATAGAAGGGGACACCAGGTCCTGCGGACGCCGACAAGTCTACCTTGGGTCTCCTAGCCAATAAATCCTACAGCAAATCTCTGGACCAGCTTGAACCAGCTCCAAAATCTGCACAGAAAGTGCAGAGTGCAGTATTAGTACAACCAACCCTATGTACTGGTAAGTGCCGAGCCTAACCTCGACAAAAGGAGTGACGAGGCTACGGCGGGGAAATCACAATATAAGCTGCATACAGTATATAATAAGAACAGAAAGGAAGACAGGATAAAATAAAGCAGTAACTTGCAAGAAGTGAATATAATTCTCAAAGCATTTCATCAGTGTTCAACCACTACCAATCCTTAAGTGCAATTTAAGACTACTGTACAACTAACACAGTCAAGGAAAAGAATAAACATATAGGTTGTTGCAGCGTGCAACCTGATCCCACCGTACATATCATATTCATCCCTTATTTCCTCTTATTAACATAAACAACAGAATATAAATAAAAGTGTTGCGGCGTGCAACCCGATCCCACCATATCACTATATTCACATTCACAGTTCATCCTTATTACACCACAATTCACCCTTATTACACCTGTTGCGGCGCACAACCCTATCCCACCATATCAGTATCACTTATTCAGTACGTACAACAATTTCACAATTCAAATCGCTTAACCCTTCACAAGGCTTAACTTCAAACCAAAACAATTAGGAAGCTTGTACACTATGAAACTTTACACAAGTAATATTGCTCAGCGAGACCAATCCAGGATATACCATGAAAGAACCGATAACCAGCTTAAGCAAATAATAGGAGACAACGAAGCTACGAAATAACTATTACCTTCAACAAAGAGAAGCAATTTCTAACAAGTAGCAATTAAGCACGGAAATACAAGTAAAGCATGTAATAGTTACGACAGGGAAAGAGACACTATGAGAGGAACGGAAAGAAACGGGAAAAAATAGATAAATTGGTGGCGCATAAGTACTCGTCACCTCACATATACGCCGCTCACATGAATTTCATATAGTAGATAAGTCAAGGGTTCCTAATCCCTCGAGTCAAGGTTAGACACCACACTTACCTTGTTCCACAGGCCACTCAATGCTCAATCACCGCTTTTCCTCTAGTATCCACCTCCAAACCACTCGTATCTAGCCACAATTAACTCAATAACGTCAAATATTGCTAATCGAATAAATTATAATGCATAAATTTTGATTTTTTAAACTTTCCCCCAAAAAGTCAAAAATCGACCCCGGGTCCGCTTGGTCAAAACTCTAGGTTCGGACCAAAACCCATTCAACCATTCACCCCCGAGCTCGATTATGTAATTAGTTTTGAAATCCGACCCCAATTTGAGGTCTAAATCCCAATTTTCCAAAAATCCCTAATTCTACCCAAACCCCCAGTTTCTACCATGGAAACCCTACTTTTTAGGTTGGAAATTCATGAAATGTGATGGAAAATTGAAAGAAAGTGGGTTAGGATCACTTACCAAAGTTTTGGGGAAGAATTGTTCTTGGATGAATTGCCTCTAGGGTTATAGGATTTGAAAATTTGGAAATGAATCAAAAATCTCGTCTAAGTCTCTTTTCATCAGCTGCAGATGTTGCATTTGCGACCTGGGCATCGAAAATGGGAAGCCTGCAAATGCAAAGGAGGCATCACAAATGCGAACCCCTTCTCATTTCTGCATAGTTCACAAATGCGAACACTAGATGACCGCAAATGCGACACAATCGTCGCAAACGCGAAGGCTACCCTCCTAGACCAACTTCGTAAATGCGAAGTTTGTTTCGCAATTGCGAAACCCGTGTGGCCCAGCTCCTCTTCGCATTTGCGATGAGAAACTCGCAAATGTGAATCTCTCATAGATCGCAATTGCGATGCCTGATATCGCAAATGCAAGATCAGAGGCCTGCAACAAGACCAGTTACACCAGCAAATTTTTTTCCAAGTTCAAATCACTCTGTAGCCTATCCGAAACTCACCCGAGCCCTCGGGGCTCCAAACTAAACATGCACACAAGTCTAAAAATATTATACGAGCTTGCTCGCGCGATCAAATCGCCAGAATGACACCTAGAACTACGAATTGAACCCCAAATCACATGATATTTTCAAGAAAACTTTGAAATTCCTATTTTCACAACCGGACGTCCGAATCATGTCAAATAAACTCTGGTTTTCATCAAATTTCACAGATAAGTCATAGTTATTCTATTGGACCTATACCGGGTTCCAAAACCAAAATACGGACCCGTTATCCAAAAAAGTCAAACTTTGGTCAAACACTTCAATTTCATTAAGCTTCCAACTTTCGAATTTCGACATAGTCCAATATCTCGGGCTAGGGACTTTCGATTTCGATTATGGGCATACGCCCTAGTCCCAAATCACGGTACGGACACGCCGGGACTGTCAAAATACGCATCCGGGTCCATTTACCAAGAATGTTGACCAAAGTCAACTCCAATGAAGTTCTTAGGCAAAATTTTTTAGTTTTATCAGTTTTTTAACATAAAAGCTTTTCGGAATGACGCTCGGACTACGCACGCAAATTGAGAAAGGCTAGAACATAACTTTTAAAGGTTTCAGATCATAGAATTAGGTTTAAATTATAAGATGAATAGGTGAGGATATCTACTCCGCATGTCGGACTCGGACTCCCAGGTAGCTGCCTCAACAGGCTGGCCTCTCCACTGCACTCGGACTAAAGGATAGATCTTCGATCTCAATTGACGAACCTGTCGGTCTAGAGTAGCTACCGGCTCTTCATCGTAGGTCAAATCCTTGTCCAGCTGGATAGTGCTGAAATCTAACACGTGGGATGGGTAGCCATGTTACTTCCGGAGCATGGACACATGGAACACCAGTGAACTGCTGATAAATCAGGTGGCAACTCAAGTCTGTAGGCCAGCTCTCCCACTCGCTCAAGGATCTCAAAAGGCTCGATAGACCTAGGGCTCAACTTGCCCTTCTTTCTAGACATCATTACACCCTTCATGGGTGACACCCGGAGCAACACTCTCTCTCCGACCATGAATGCAACATCACTAACTCTATGATTGGCATAACTCTTCTGCCTGGACTGAGCTGTAGGAAGTCGATCCTGAATAATCTTTACCTAGGCATTTTGTACTAGATCAATACCCATCAACCAAGCCTCCCCCGGCTCGAACTACCCAACTGGCGACCGGCACCGTCTACCATATAATGCCTCATAAGGATCCATGTGAATTCTCGACTGGTAGTTGTTGTTGTAGGCGAACTCTACAAGGGGCAAGAACTGATCCCACGATCCTCCGAAGTCTATGACACATGCGCGGAGCATATCCTCTAAGACCTGAATAGTACGCTCGGATTGTCTGTCGGCCTGAGGATTAAATGTTGTGCTCAACTCAACCGAATACCCAACTCACGCTGTACTGCCCTCCAAAAGTGCGAGGTGAACTGCGTACCTCGATCAACAATGATAAAAACGGTCACACCTTGAAGATGGACGATCTCACGGATGTAAACACTACCAGAAAATGGGCCTATGGGAACAGTTTTTTTGGTAACAGTTCACAAACCGTTGCCATAGAGGTGATATAGCAACGGTTCAAACCGTTACAATAGAATTTGGGAGGTATCAGCACACTTTAGACCTCAAACCGTTGCAAATGTAACAAAACCGTTGCCATAGAGTTTTGTGTCGCAACGGATTTGTTAACCGTCGCAATAGAAATGTATATGGCAACGGTTTTGGGGAAAAAATTCTATGGGAACGGGTATTCAATTCCCTCGTTTTTTCCGCTAAAAATTTTAGTGGCCCGCCAAGCTAATTAGTAACATGTTATTTTCTTATTTTTAAAATTTTTAACATTACTGGCCTAACTCCCAAAGTCCCAAACGTATCCCAGCACTGTATCCAAAGGTACTCCCTCATCAAATGCACCGGAGCTCCCTCGTCGATTCACCCAAAATCGCCTCTCTGATCTTTTTCTTTTTCATATTTGCCGAGTTTAAAGGCCGAATTTCATCAAGCTCTTCATTAGACCACCATAATCATCAAACCCTAGAGTTCCCAAGCCCAAAACCCCAAATCCCCAAATTAATTTGCCGGCACAGTTCCGTTAGTCTTTTCGGCACTTCGCCGGCACTTCTTCAAGGACAGCTGCTGTTCCGGCGCTTCTCCCACACTCCTTCCCCAAATCCCCAAATTAATTTATTGTTAAGAGGTGATTCTTTTTGTATGCTTTTCTTGTTTTGATTGTTCTTTTATCTGGTTTTTTTTAATAGAAAGGTTAACAGTATTTATCAACAATTTTTTTTGTCTTAGCGCTTTTTTTTGGATTTTCAGGTGGTAACCTTAGATCTGTTGCTTCATCTAGTGCAGTTTGCAGGTAAATTCTTATACTTTTTCCTCTGTTAGCCGATCTTTTTTTGTTTTTGGTTGCTTTCTCTTTGGGTTTTTCTTTCTTTGTTTCAAGCTTTTGATTTTCTGATGTTGGTTCTAGGTTTATCTGCAAATTTTTTTCTTATTTGAGATATATGTTTCAATGGACATTATTCCCCCTTGGTTTTGCTGTATAAAAGATCTCTTAAAAAATAAGTAACAATTTTAAAACTTGGATTCTGATAAATATCTTTTCTTTACTTATTACTAAAGTCTAAAGCTAAAGCTTTTGTCGATAAGTTCTGATTTTGTGAACATGGCGACAGATTACAAAATTTTTGGGTAATAAATCAAGCTTTGACAACTATGGGGGCTATCTCGTTTGGGTCGTTTCCTGTTATTGTGTGTTTTTTGTTATGTTTCCAAGAATATCCTGTTTTTCT
>NW_017670400.1:42991-150747 GCF_001879085.1 Nicotiana attenuata
ACATGTCAATGCACAAGTGCATGTCCTAGTTTTTACCTTAGTTGATTCTTTTGGTTATATGCGTTTGATGTGTATCTGTCATTGAAAGCTATTAAAGGTAGCACTACATCAGGCACACGGATCTTTGCATACACACAAGCCATTTGAAAAGCTTAAAAGCTGTTGCAAGAGGGATTATCCTCCTATTGCAAATTGGATCAAAGGTTGTAAGATACAGAGTATAAAGCATCTGAATTAAACTTTGGAGTCATATACTGATTTCAACTATAACACTAAATATGACCACCATGATTTAAAACTACTAACTAGTGAAACTAAAATACTTGATGCAGATACTTTTTTAGGCTTGAAACAGATTATTGCAACATCTTCTTGGTCAAATAGTCAAGCAAAACACCAACAAATTCTACGAGTAAAAAGAAGTTGGATTAATAAAAGAAGAACGAAAATAGTTAACTGCTTGAGTATTCTTAGACCGGTTTCTCTTGAAGGGTAATAACTTTATTAATAATCTTTTGTAGGTGGAGTAGATCAAAAAATGGATGATGAAGACGATGAAGAACTAGACCTTACTTGAGATGGATTTTGAATTGTTATAGATGAATGTTCTAGGAATCTTTTGTTACCAATATTTTTCGAAACTTATTTACACTCTTGAAATATACTAAACTTATGCACTCATTGGGTAGAACATTTGCTTTATAAATATTATTTGTTTGATGGATAATTTTGTATTATTAATAGTTTCATTCTATGATGTATTTAAATTTTAGTGATTGTAATTTATTATATGTATAAATCTTTATTTATAACAGGTGCTATATTTTGGTTTTAACTGAACTGATACAATAGCCTACCAGAACCGTTGCAATAGGACACAAATGGCGTTCTAGTAGGCAATGTAAACCGTTGCAATAGGTCCCATAAACCGTTCCAAAATGATCTACAAACCGTTCCAAATACAAATGTAACTGTTACGATAGCTTAAAGAAACCGTTGCTATATCCAACATAACCATAGCAATAGCTTACATAAGTGTTGCTTTACATAATATCGCAACGGTTAAGAACCGTTGTATAAACAATATAGTAACGCTTTAAAACCGTAACAATTGAAAAAAATAACCGTTCCAATAGAGAAAGGGAAAACCGTTGTGATAGACGTATCTATTGTCACGCCGATGCAAACCGTTGCAAGAACCGTTCCAATAGACCTATGGGTACGCCGGCTGATGTGATGGTCTATAAACCGTTCCAAAATCCCTACGGCAACGGTTTGGCAGTCTGTGGGAATGGTTTTTCAACCGTTACCATAGACCAATTTTTCAGTAGTGTCAGGGAGCGGCATTCATCAATAATATGTCCCTTCATGCCAGAATGGTATGCACAGGTTTTGTTTGGGTTAATCCATTGGGAAGGGTTTTTAGGGGCTATAGCAGGGATAGGGGTGACATAACCAGCAGCTTTGAGTCTTTTATACAGCTGGTCGATTGGCTCAGCAATGGCGGTGTATTGTTTGGGAGGTCTACGGTCAAAATTTGGTCAGGGTCTAGGAATGTTTTGGCGAGTGGGAGGTGATTGGTATTGGGATGGTTGAGTGGTGTAGGCTTGGTAGACTTGTGCGGGTTGGGAATATCTGGGTGAAGTAGGTTGGTATGTGGGAGGTGGAGGTGATTGATAGGTAGGTGGTGGAGTTTGGTAGAAAGGTGCGGGTGTCTGGAAATTTGGAGTGGGTTGATATGTAAGTGGAGATATCGGGTAGGTTTGGTATTTGACTGGTGATTTGGTTCTCTGTGCAAGCATTACGACACTTATGTCCCTCCTCTTGGATGTACCACCGGACTGCAGAGCCTTGTTGGTGGCTTGCAAATCTTCAAAGTTAGTGACCATACCACTTTTGATGCCTTCTTCAATCCTTTCTCCCAGCCTGATGATGTCAGAAAATTTATGGTTCTCATCAGCATCAGTCTTTCATAGTATTGCGGATCCTGAGCCCGGACGAAAAACTTGTTCATCTGTTCTTCCCCTAAAGCAGGTCGAACCTTGGCAGCCTCTGATCTCCAACGAGTGGCATACTCGCGGAAAGTTTCTGTGGGTTTCTTCTTCAAATTTTGAATGTAAAACACATCTGGTGCGTTCTCCGTATTGAACCTGAATCTATCCATGAAGTCGGACGCCATACTAACCCAGTTTGACCACTTCTTTGGGTCTTGGCTAATGTACCAAGACGGAGCATCTCCTTTCGGGCTCCTCATGAAAAGCTTCATGCGGATCCTCTCATTTTTTCCTACTCCGACCAGCTTGTCGCAGTATGTTCTCAAGTGAACTTTGGGATCCCCTGTACCATCAAACATCTCGAACTTGGGAGGTTTGTACCCCTCGGGCTGTATGCATAAATCTTCGTAGTTTAGCCCCTCAATTCCTTTACTACCTTTAACACCTTGGATCCTGGTGGTCAGCTTCTTAAGTTCTTCAGCCAAATTTCTAATGATCGAGTCTTTATCATTGGACTCGGGTATGCTTGAGATGAGTTGAGTAGGGTGCGGCATAGTTTCCACATAGATGGGGGTGTTGTGGTGAGTGTGGAGATGATCATTTGTAGAGTTCAGTGGTTCAGGGATAAGCAGTGGGGTGTTGTTGGAAGTGTGGCAAGTGTTGCAGTGGTGGAGTGGAGCGGGATGGTTTTGCGGTTTTGGGATGTTTTGTGGAGGTGTGGGGTTTGTTAGGAAAGTTGATATCTGGGGTGGTGAGGGAAAACGACAAGCTTGCCAAATTTCGGACTTGATCAAGTTCCTCCTGAAATTTAAGCAATTTCTGCTCGAGTTGGGATGCACTTTCTTTGGAGACATGAGTACCCTGAGTGAATTCTACCCGTTCAACCGAGTTTTCCTTTCTGATGTTACTCGAATCTTCCATTTTCCCCTTGTTCCTGTTCGGACGGGACTAGGAGGAGGAGTAGGTGGAGGGCCCCTGGTTCTTGTAAAATATGCTGATGTTGCCAGAGTTCACTAACTAACCTTTGGGGAGGGGAATAAACAAAAGTAAAAAAAAAAGGTAACAAGTTAGTAAGGATTATACGAAAAGATGTTGCAATATTTAAACACGTAGTGCGGGGAATATAAAGCGTGTCCTAATTTTGGGGGGGGGGGGACCTCGTTGTGCCTGAGGTAGGCCTAGAGACAAGTAAATTTGGAGAACTTAGAATGCTAAATGCCTCATTTTATTGATAAGAGAAATAAGATGAATCACAAAACGACACTAAATAACATGAAATAAAAATGTCACTAGTGGCCATAGGCCTTATTACATTTTCCAAAGGAAAAGATAAACTCCTATCTATTTGGTCCCAGAAGGACCTTCCCCAGATTCGACGGCATTAGCTCCCTCGTACAGATCTCCCAGCTCGCGTAGTCCTAGCAGCAAGTAGGCCCTGGCCAGGTGTCCGCCCTCGGTTCCTTCAGCATTTTGGCAGCCTTCGACCCTTTTGAGAACTAGAGTGTAAATCTTTTCACCAGCTTAGCAATCTTGGGTGGATGTTGGTGACCATACCGAATCTGGGGACTTCGTGCCTCATATTTCTGCAAAACAAAAGGTTAGGCCCTTTTCCCCCACCAGACTCGACTATTTTAATATCAATAATTGGCATAACAAGCATTTAGTTCTCCAAATAAATGCACAGAACGTGGTAGTGTCCGTTTGGGTTTCAAGGAAACCCAGTGGACTTTGGACGAGGCTATCTTAAAGAGTCATTATGCGGACAACATAACTAACTCGGCTAAGTTTGACCATGATACATGCATAATTTAAAGATAAATTGTTTCTATGGGGTATTAGACTGGTACCCTTGAGCGGACAACTCAAGAGGGAAAGGCGCGGAACCGTCGACTACACCGTTGATCGACTAGTTTTACAGCAAATATGCCTTTTCCGAATTTAGGGGGTGATAATATTGGAAGGGCGCAACCACTCATTATAAGCGTTGCAATGGTATTTTGTTTGGCACGAGTGAAATATGATGTTGAAGAATGCAATTACAATAACTAACGAGTTGTCATGTACTTTCACATTCATAAAATAATAATTACAACAGTTTCTCATAATTTACAACATTATTGAAAGAAAGCAGTAAAGGAAAACAATAAAAGAAAAGAAATGAAGAGCCAAGTCAGTTTCGTAGTAGAAGAAAGAATAAATACTTAAAAACAAATAAAGACATGTAAAGAAGTATAAAGTCACAAATAGCATGAAATGGTAAAAGCCTTAAAGAAATCCCCAGCAGAGTCGCCATGCTGTCGATGCCCCCTTTTTCTCGCAAAATCGGGTTTATGACATTTGGGCGGACAACTCTTTTCCTTTTGGGTATCGGGTTTGCAATTTAGAAGAGTCGCCACCTAATGATTGAGTGCATTAGGACACTAAGAATTAAAAAAAAAAAAAGAGAACCAGAGAATGGGTAAGGGCTTGAAATTATCTCGGGTGGAAGGTGTTAGGCACCCCTCAAGATCCACTAGTGTGGTTCCCGGCCATGCTATAATTGTTACTTTAAATATAAATAACAAGTAAACATACAACACAACTTTCACAGAACGATTGCAAACAAGGGAAGTGTAAAAGTCAAATAAACATGCTGAAGTTCGGAAATAGGCGATTTCATAATTATTTAAGGGATATACAAGTGCAGGAAAAAGGGGGTCAAATAATTGGTACAAATAATCAAACAAAGGGAATAAAAGAGGCGGAGGTTTGGAGAAGAAACAGTGCTGGAAATCAAATAATTAAAAGAGATTTTTTAGTGATTGAAGTAAAAGAAGAAGTTTAGAGAATTGAAAAATCAACAGCTTTTCTAAAAAGAAAAGTTCTGGAAAGAAAAGAAAGTAAACAAATAAAGAGGGATACATAACATGGATCACCCCACACAACACCCGGTAACCATTTATACACGTGGTGTTATCGCGTGGTCATTATATCCATGTCTACCCTTACCCACCCCGTTAAGGTATTAAATCGCGGAATGGTCTCGTTACTTGTTGCATGCTATTACCCGCTCCAATCCTATTAGTCCCGGAGGCAGTTGGGACTACTAATCCTAAAGGGAAGGGAGACTGGCTTTTCAGAGTTTTAAAAGGACAAAAGTCTTGTGCGACAAACAAAACACATAAAAGCAGTAAAAGGGGAAACACATAACAGTTAAAGGCTCAAATAGGCCTCCTCATTCAAAGCAACGAATTATTTAGCATGACTTACAGGTACTGGTTAGGTCCTTAATTAAACTTAAACGTTAAAGGGGTGGCTAATTTATCACATATTTTCAGATAAGAAGTCCCAATCAGGCCTGCCTGCTGGTTGTAATTATTAAAGACTGGTATAGTTAATTAGTTACCTAATGGTTTGCCTAGGTGAGACCTATAGGCCTGATATCTAACAAGGTAAAGCATACTGATTTTAAGGAAGGATTACTGATTTTACAAATAAACCAATTCTGCAGATACTAAACGACATTATTACTGATTTTAGACTCGCGGATGAATCAGATTTAAACGATTGCTCCTATAGGCATGAATTCTAAGTGTTACTGATTCTTAAAACGGTTACGTAAGTGCAGGAATCCTATAAGCATGGTATGTAGGATGCGATTGACTATTCTTTAACCTATAGATTGTTTGCCTAGTGACATATGCATATGCATAAGTGCAGAAACTTATAGGCATGACTTCTATATGCGGAAATGCAGACACTTATAGGCATAGTCTCTAATGTGGGAATGCAGAAACTTATAGACATGGTCTCTAATGAAATGCACAACTTATGGGCAGGATTTCTATATGCAGTAATGAAACAACTTATAGGCCGGATCTCTATATGCAGTAATAAAACAACTTATAGGCAGGATCTCTATATGCAGATGCATAAACGAAAAGGTTGTGATTGCAGAAGTAAAGACCTAAAACATGATATCTACCCCATATGCATAACATGAGTGACCCTCTCCCATTTTTACTATACACTCCATAAGTTATTACAAGATTATTACAACTTGAATGAATCCAGAAAAAAAGTAAAAAAATTACATCAGAAATTAAAAATTCCAACCAAAGAGAGCCTAATTTAGACTCCTAGTCTGAAACATGAAATAAACCAACTTCCAAAGATCAGATTTCCAAAGCCTTTCTCATCTTTGGGTGTGTCAAAGTTCCAAGGAGCTTCATGAACTCCAGGCAGTTCTTACACCCAAATACATTGCAGGATCAGATTATAGTGCAGTGTGGAAGGGCCAGCCCTCAAATGTCCAAGTTCAGGGGGAACTCAAGGTCCCCAAGGCAAGGCTCATAGGCGGGGGGCAGAACATAGAGTCTAAGAGTAAGTGGAAGTGCAATAGGAGGGGAGTTAGGGAAGGCCATGACAGGCTAGTGGTCATGCCCAGCAATTAGGAATGCTAGCACACCTCTGACCAGCCTGTTAGCTAAATTTGGGAGTTAGAACCCATTGAAGGTCAGGTTCAGACCTGGGCAGTAATTTGGATACTGCCAGGCCATGAACTTTAACTCAGCACATAGAAGGGAATGAGGGTATGTGGAATTTATAACAAACAGTAAACATAAAAGAAAGTAACATATTTAATACAGAACATGAGCAGCAAAGTAGGCAAGAGTGTAGTGACTGTAAAGTAAACACATAGGGAAGAAGCTGAAATCAAAATCGAGATATACCAGTTTCAGGGAAAACAAATAAGTAAAACAGCAGTCTTGAAAAGCCAAGTTGCAAGCAAAGCAGTACAAAAGTCTCTGAAGAGAGAAGATAATTGAAAGAGTATTGTGATTTAGAGTATGCGTGTGAGAGTATGAGTATTGAACCTAGGATTCAAAAGTTCAAAGTTCAAAAGTTCAAAAGTTGTTTTAGTGCTGAAGGGTCGAGCCCCTTTTATAGTGCAGCAAACAAGTAAGAACAAGGTAAGGAAATAACATTGTAATCAATCTCCCTTTTGTTAAGGGATTCTGATTTCAAACGGGTAGAAACAATTAAGGAAAGGGATTTGAAAAAATATTTTCCAGGCAGTACAATAAAGGGTAAATACATAGCAGTTATTTAAGGCACCAGCCCAATGGTACACGGTTTGTGTGAAATAAGGAAAGGGAATCAATCAGACAACTAGTAAAATCAAAGTTACAGGCTTTTACTCGAATGAATCAAGTCAGGAAAGGGGTAAAGAAAGGTTTAATTTAAAGGAAATCAGTAACAATCAAGTAAACACTATTAAAGGAATTCGAAAACAATTAGTAGTTGGCAAAAAACCCTTTTGAAGAAGAACTTCTCATATATAAAGCAGACAAATCAAACAAAAGAATCGTCAGTTACTTAAAAAAATAGTTCTAACATTGAAAGGTTCAGAATCATAAGCAAGAGGATACGAGTCCAATTGCAGACTCACAATGAGTTTGAGAGTCCAGGGTCCCAAAGTGGAACCCTATCTCGAACACGAAATCAAAATCGCCAAGGGGAACCCCCAAATCCTAGGGTTTCAACTTGAATCAGACATAAAGGTGAGAAAGCGAGCCATTGAAATAGACTCAAAGGTTTGTTTCAGAGCCTCAACAAAACAGATATGAGAACGTGTTTGAACAACAAAGTAAGAAAGCTGATTCAAGATCATGAAGAACATATTTGAGAAAACTCGGACCTTAAACGAGTTTAGAAGAAAGAGATGATACAAACTTAAACAAAAGCAGATGAAGCATGTTTAGCAAGAATGCGAACAGAATTTAGTAAGACAAAAATCAAAGAATCTCAACGGTAAACACATATAGTAAAAGAGCAAAGAAAACATAACAGGATTAACATAGGAGTAACATGTATAGTAGAAAGAAGAAAAGTAGACAGACAATACATGCATAGCAAAAGAAATCACACGAGCATGATATAGACAACACGCATAAAGCAAAGAAGAAGAAAAATCAGAAAGATTTTTGGAAAAAAAATTCTTTCAGAAACCCTAAAATTAAAGACGAACGATTTTGAAAAGAACTTTTGGGGAAAACGCTTTAAATGTCAAGTGAAGCATAGATACAACATAGATCTAAGCAAACGACATGGAAAGAACCTCGAATAGCTTAGGGTCTTGGAGAAACCGTAGAAATGAGAAAACCTTGAAAGAAGGTCCGATCTTAAGTCGGAGAGGTCAGGAATCAGGCTCTTGAGTCTTGATTATGCCGGAGCGTGGCCGGAGAAGCCATGAAATCAAAGGTCTGAGAAGATCGGAGAGGGAATCATCAAGGTCAGGTCTCGAAGCTTCGAACAACCATGGCTTACTGGTGAAGGTAGGTGAGTACCAACTATCCATGGCTTGAGAAGCCATGGATTCCGGTGACAGGCGGTTGAAAAGGCGTAGAAGGAGGCTAGGGTTCCGGAGAGCTTGAGAGAGTTTGAGAGAGTTTGGGATGCAGAGGCGGCTGAGAAGTGGGGAATGAGGGATTAGGGTAGGCCATTTGGGGTTAAAATGGTAAGGGGGAATTATGGCCGTTGATCTGTACGATCAACGACCTAGATCTAAAGGGGTAGGTGGGAACCGGGTAGGGTCGTTTGAATTGGGTTATGGGTTGGGTCGGATTAAAAAATGGGCCGGTCCGGTTGGGGTTGAGATTGGGTCAAATAAGGGTTAAAATTGAAATGTAAAAGAGGCTGTAATTGAAATGAAATGAGGCTAAATGTTAAATAGCCAGTTTTACCCTTTTTATTTATTTAAAAAATAGTAAAATGATTTTAAAAACAAATTAAAAGCACTGAACCAATTAGTAATATATAAATGTTAATTAAAAAATGCTGGAACCAATTTATAATTATAGAAATGCTATTAATCCTAAAATAGGCCAAAATTGCAATTGTATGTATTTTGGCTTTTAAAAATACCAAATAAAATTGTAAAAATATAAAAAAATCACCTTAACTATATTTTGGTGTAAGTATGAGAATGAAATAAACTATTCACCAAAGTTGATAGTTTTGGGAATAGTTACTGATTTTTGTAATGCTAAAATGGACAATAAATTGATTTTAAAAATCTTTAAAATTTATGAAAAATACCAAAATACTTGGGCATGCTTATATATGCATATATATGTTATTTTGAAAGTATTTTATATATGAAAAAAAAAATACGTAGGGCAAAATTGGGTATCAACACCGACGTGGTTAGCCAACATAGTACCAGTACCAAAGAAGGACGGGAAGTCAGCGTCTGTGTTCATTACCGGGATCTCAACCGGTCCAGTCCGAAAGATGACTTCCCCTTACCAAATATACACATCTTGATTGACAATTGCGCCAAGCATGAGCTGCAGTCATTCGTGGATTGTTTCGCCGGTTACCACCAGATCTGGATGGATGAAGAAGACGCTGACAAAACGGCCTTTATCACGCCATGGGGGATGTATTGTTACAAAATGATGTCGTTCGGTCTAAAGAATGCAGGGGCCACCTATATGAGGGCCATGACTACCATTTCCATGATATGATACACAAGGAGATCGAGGTGTACGTAGATGATGTTATCATCAAGTCCAAAAAGGCCACTGATCACATGGAAGATTTGAGGAAGTTTTTCAACAGATTGCGGAGATACAACTTGAAACTAAATCCCGCAAAGTGTGCATTTGGGGTTCCTGCTGGGAAGCTGCTTGGGTTTATTGTGAGTCGCCGAGGAATAGAACTGGATCCATCAAAAGTCAAAGCCATTCAAGAACTACCACCGCCAAAGAACAAAAAGGACGTGATGAGTTTCTTGGGAAGACTCAACTACATCAGCCGGTTCATAGCACAATCCACAGTCATCTGCGAGCCAATCTTTAAGATGTTGAAGAAAGATGCCACTACCAAATGGACCGACGATTGACAAAAGGCCTTCGACAGAATCAAGGAGTACCTATAAACACCATCAGTCTTGGTCCCGCCTGAGCCAGGTAGACCCCATTACTCTACCTTGTGGTATTGGACGGAGCTTTTGGTTGCGTTCTGGGGCAACATGATGAAACAGGAAGGAAGGAATAGGCCATCTATTATCTCGGCAAGAAGTTCACTCCGTATGAGGCCTGGTATTCTCTTTTGGAGCGCACCTGTTGTGCTTTAACTTGGGTAGCTCAGAAGCTAAGGCATTACTTCTATGCCTATACTACATATCTCATATCAAGGATGGATCCTTTAAAGTACATCTTTCAGAAGCCCATGCCCACTGGCAAGTTAGCCAAGTGGCAAATCCTGTTGAGCGAGTTCGACATTGTCTACGTAACTCAGAAAGCGGTCAAGGGACAGGCCCTGGCAGACCACCTCGCTGAGAATCCCGTGGATGGAGAATACGAACCTCTGAAAACGTATTTTCCTGATGAAAAAGTATCATTCATAGGAGACGATATTGCAGAGTCCTATGATGGATGGAGAATGTTTTTCGATGGAGTAGCAAATTTCAAAGGAGTTGGCATAGGAGTAGTCCTGGTATCAGAAATCGGTCAGCATTATCTAGTGTCCGCCAAGCTCAGGTTTCCCTACACTAACAATATGGACGAGTACGAAGCCTGCATCTTAGGGCTCAAGATGGCCATTGACATGAACATTCAAGAGCTGCTAATAATTGGAGATTCAGATCTACTCATACATCAGGTACGAGAGGAATGGGCAACCAAGAACTCTAAGATACTCCCATATCTGCATCATGTACAGGAGTTGAGAAAGAGATTCACAAAGACAGAATTCTGACATGTTCCTAGAATTCAGAATGAATTCGCCGATGCATTGGCTACCCTGTCAACCATGATACATCATCCCGATAAGAATTTCATTGATCCCATACCGGTGAAAATTCATAATCAGCCAGCTTATTGTGCCCTTGTTGAAGAGGAAGCAGATGGAAAACCTTGGTTCCATGATATCAAGGAATATTTGGCGAAATGAGATTACCGGAAGCTTGCCAATCATACCCAGAAGCGCACGCTGCGGAGGTTGTCTAACAATTTCTTTCACAACGGAGGAATCATGTACAGGAGGACTCCTGATTTGGGATTATTAAGGTGTGTCGACGCAAAGGAAGCATCCAGGCTGCTAGAGGAGATTCATGCTGGGACTTGTGGTCCACATATGAATGGTTTTGCTTTAGCAAAGAAGATACTCCGGGCTGGTTACTTTTGGATGACTATGGAGAGAGATTGCATCCAGTACGTTCAGAAATGCCACCGCTGTCAGATTCATGCCGACATGATAAAGGTGCCGCCAAATGAGCTCAATGCAACAAGCTCGCCTTGGCCATTCGCTGCCTGGGGAATGGATGTTATTGGTCCAATTGAGCCCATTGTTTCAAACGGACACAGGTTTATCCTAGTAGCCATCGATTATTTCACCAAGTGGGTCGAAGCAGCATCCTATAGGGCCGTGACAAAGAGGGTCGTGCCAGACTTCGTCCGCGACCGTATTGTTTGTCGATTCGGTATCCCAGAGTCGATCATCACTGATAATGGCTCCAATCTCAACAGTGACCTAATGAAAGGAATGTGCAAAACTTTCAAAATCAGCCATAAGAATTCCACAGCCTACAGGCCTCAAATGAATGGAGCTGTGGAAGCCGCCAACAAGAATATAAAAAAGAAACTGAGGAAGATGATAGAAAAGCACAAATAGTGGCACACGAAGTTATCGTTTGCTTTATTGGGGTTTCGCACCACAGTCCGCACATCGACCGGGGCAACACCTTATATGCTGGTTTATGGTACAGAAGTCGTCATTCCCGCCAAAGTGGAAATTCCTTCCTTAAGGATCATACAGGAGGCCGAGCTCGACGACGCAGAATGTGTAAAAAGTCGTTACGAGCAGCTAGCTCTTATAGATGTGAAAAGAATGAACGCAATGTGTCATGGTCAACTTTATCAGAACAGAATGTCTAGAGCCTTCAACAAGAGAGTCAAGCCGAGACAGTTCACACCAGGTCAACTGGTGTTAAAGAAAAATTTTCCGCATCAAGACGAAGCCAAAGGGAAGTTCTCTCCCAACTTGCAAGGTCCATACATGGTTCACCGGGTTCTGGCAGGAGGAGCCCTCATACTTGCACAAATGGACGGAGAAGTTTGGCCAAAGCTGATGAATTCAGATGCAGTCAAGCGTTACTATGTGTGATCTCTATTTTCCCTATATGATGTAATTGAACTAGTCTGAACTGATTCCTGTTTAAGAGGGGATACGTAGGCCGCCTTTTGGGTTCGGTCACAATTAAATAAAATTTTCATTTCCCCCCGAAATTGGAAACTGGGGCAGAATTTTGAGGAGGACCCTCAAAATTCCGAAGTAATTTCAGCCGACCGCCACACGAGCAGCTGCCAGAAGCATTAACCTATCAAACTGGGGCAGAATTTTGAGAGGGACCCTCAAAATTCAGTAGTAAGAGAGGTTGCAATGTCTCGAACCGCGTCACAGTCGCCGATTCATCCAAAAAACTATTTTAATTATACATTTATGTTATACTTTTACCAAGTCATGCATGTCTATCATCAAAACTGCTTTGTTCAGTGGCACATACTGTATGACTAGATCGAAGCCAAGCAGGTTAAGCAAAGCCAGCGAGGACACGAACTAACCTACACTTTACAAATCTCATGATTTTTCTTTGGATGCAGGCACTTGGATTGCGAAATCATCCAAACATACTATACACTCTCAAGATAAACATTGTTCAGGAATACAACTCTCAAAACCGTTGCATTTACTCACATTTGCTATCCACACACAACAACGTCCCCAACAGTCACTATATCGAAATCTGCTATCAGCTAAGGAAGCTCTATTACCATTTGCCATTTTGCTTCTTGCATAAGGCTACCATTCTGCCTTTCGAGACTGAACGCTGTCTCCATCTGCATTTTTCTACATTGCATAAGGCTACCATTCTGCCTTCCAAGACTAAACGCTGTCTCCATCTGCATTTTTCTGCATCGCATAAGGCTACCGTTCTGCCTTCCGAGACTAAACGTTGTCTCAATCTGCATTTTTCTGCATCGCATAACGCTACCGTTCTGCCTTCCGAGACTAAACATTGTCTCCATCTGCATTGCATTAGGCTACCATTCTGCCTTTCGAGACTAAACGCTGTCTCCACCTACATTTGCATGGCTGAAAGATCGCCACATACTGCATTGCATGGCTGGAAGATCGCCTCGTACTGCATTTTATGGCTGAAAGATCGCCTCATACTGCATTCGCATGGCTGAAAGATCGCCTCATACTGCATTGCATTGCTGAAAGGTCGCCTCATACTGCATTGCTTGGCTAAAAGATCGCCTCACACTGCATTGCATGGCTGAAAGATCGCCTCACACTACATTGCATGGCTGAAAGATTGCCCCATACTACATTTGCATGGCAGAAAGATCGCCCCATACTACATTTGCATGGCTGAAAGATCGCCACATACTACATTTGCATGGCTGAAAGATCGCCACATTTGCACGGCTGAAAGATCGCCTCATGCTACTGCATCCTTCATGGGCTGAAATATCGCCAACTTATCCAAAGGCGTCATCGTTCGGAGGCACCATCCTCATAGGCCTAAGGATCCTTATCAATCTCTTGCATATCATTATTCAAAGGCATCATGGTTCGGAGGCACCATTTTCATAGCCCGTGAGCATCATTTCATAGCCTGGAAATCCTTTATTACATGCCTCCTGGCCCAGGACGTCATAGCCTAAGGACGTCATCCTAACCGTCTGAAGGCAGCATTCATGGTCCGATGGGAACTTGCATCATGTCTAATTTTATGCACAATATACGCTTGTANAAAACTGGCATGCAACGGCCATCCCGGCAGGAGCCCGCTCTGGTGCCCGCATCCACATCAAGCCTAACCATTCCAGTTAGCCACTCACTCGACCAGCCCGAAATGTTGCGTCCGTCTTTGGAGAATACCCGTCAGCATACTCCGCCGACAGGATCCTGAACTACATACGGCCTGATTCCTGTAAGGCCAGGGATATGTGGGCAGCTCAGAAGCTAGTGCGGCCTGAACCTCTCCCAAACCATTTCGCTAATTGGCCATCATATCTTTACCCGAAAATTCTTTCATCATTCCCGGGTAAAGAGGGGCAGCTGTTGACACCCAATTTTTCCCTAAATATATATTTTTAATATGCAAAATACTTTCAAGACAGCATACATATGCACATATAAGTGTATCCAAGTGTTTTATATTTTTTCACAAATTTCAAAGATTTAAATCGATTTATTTTTCCCTTTTGTTATTTATAAAACCTCAATAATTACTTCCAAAACTATCATTTTGGTAATTTATCTATTGTATTCTCATATATATGTTAAAATATAGCCAAGGGAATTTTTATACATTTTTACAAATTTATTTAGTATTTTTAAAAGCTAAATTGCATATAATTGCAATATTAGCCTCTTTTAATTGCATTTATGTTCACGAGATTAGGTCTGGTATTTTTAAATAATTAATTATGTACTATAAATCATTTTGGTACCCTTAATTTATTTAAAGAAATTATTATATTTTTTTATATATTAAAATAAGGAAAAGTGGCTATTTAAATTATAGCCAGATTGGCATTTAAATTTTAGCTTCAATTTTAACCCAACCTCATCCCAATTTCTAATCGAATTGCCCGACCCAAACCTTAAACAAACCTACCCAACCCAGAACCAATTTTCAGATCAACGGCCCTTATTGATTCTTGCCTTTTTTAATCCTAAACCACCCCCAACCCTAATCATTTTCCCAGAACCCCGCCGACCTAAAATCCTCTCTACTCTCAAACTCTCTCAACCTAACCCTAATCTTCAACCGCCAACCTCCCATCTCCGGCCATCTCCGGTCACCTATCATCGTCTCCTAAGCCTTCAATGGCTTCTCTCATGCCATGCTTGCATTCTCTAAGGTCTGCAAGGGCCCAGGGCCCTGCCGAATTACGTCTAGGGTTCATCTCCTATCTATTCTTGGCTAGGCCAGTGTTATTTCAAGCAGAATCATTCTATATTTGACACGATCTTTGAGTTTCTAGACAGGTTTCTTCGTCTCATTATGGGTTCCTCCGAAACCCTAATTTCTTTTCTATACCTCCTAGATCTATACAGATCCAGGACGATCTGAGTTTGTTTCACGAATATTTTATACTGTCCTTAAGGTTTTCTACAAGAATCATGTGGTTTCAAGTGTTTTTAATCTTTTTCTAAAACTAGGGTTTTCTGAACTTCTTTTAAAACCTTGTTTAACTGATTCTTTGTGTTTGAACTTATATTTCTTGCATATCTTGACTGATTCTATGAGTTTGCTACATCTTTAACTCGTCTATGTTGAAAGCCCTAAATTTTTAGGGGGTTCTTTGTTGGTTTTGTGTATCAGCATGACTGGCCGGTTCTCGTTTTGAGTTTATGTGATTTTTCGTGACTATCTTGCCTTGATACGTTTCTACTCAGTTTCTTAGCCTAAACTTACACTGATTTCATGTGCTTGTGTTCATCTTAACTGTTCAAAACTTGCCTCTTTCTCATTTAGTCAGTATTGTTTGACTCTCACGTTTGCTAGAGTTGTATGTCGACTTTTAACCATCTATGTCTTTATTTATATGCAAAACATTGACTCATGACTTTCTTTTGATTGATTCTTATTTCCCTGTTTCTTGGTCTGATTTGAACACTTTCCTTTAGACTTTCGATCCCTACTTTTTTACTCAATTTGATTGATTCCCTTTACCTTGGCTGCATTGGTACTTGATTCTTACTGACAATCTCCTTCATTAGAGTTTTCTGAACTTAGCCCTAATTGTTTAACCTATACTTACTGAATTTGGAATCTTTCCTTGTTGGTCGTACCTTGATTTATTTCCTTATTTGTTACTTGTTCTTACGGATTGAACTGATTCCCTTAAATTAAGGGAGTACTTGTACTGATTTTTGCTCTAATTCATTCTGAGTTCCATAATTACTATACAATTGTGATTCTTGCCTTATTTTACATAGTTTCGAACTACTATATATACATACTCTCCCATTAACACAAACACAAACTTTTGGTTCTGAACACACACTTACGCTCAAACATTCTCTCTTGCTTATTACTACTTGTGCTACTATTTGCTTAGCCGGCTGAAAGCCAAGGCTATACTTTGACGTCCATCTTACTTTCTTTACTACACTTTGCTTCTTTAACTAGTATGTTCTGATTAATTGTTCAGCTTCAACAACAACATGTTTCTTTACTGTTTCTTTCCTTCCAGTTTGCCTCTTGTTTGTACTTAAATAGTTCCATTATTAATGCATGCTATGTTCTGCCCTTCTGTCTGAATAAATGCTTTTATTATTTGTCATTGGCTTGTGGACTTTGAATCCCTATCCCTAATGTAGTTAGTATCTGTTGTTGGTTTGGGACATGACAACATTAAACATTGCTGTTCATGACCCAAACTTGATCCTCCAAGGATCATAACCTCCATGTTTCCCTTATTTGTGTGTTCTGGTTGATTTATAGGAATGTCAGCACTTCCTATTGCTGTCCATGCCCAAAGTTAATCCATGCCTAAGTGTTTAGGCTCCTTGCAATGGTTTCCCAATCCCCTGCCCCTTTTTGTGAAGTTATTGATTCCCTGAAATGTTAATGGCTGTCTCCTATCATCCTTTTCCTCTCCTTTATTCCCTCAGCCCTTAAAACTCTGATCCTACACTCTCACTATCTTCTTAGAACTTAAGTTCTGCCCCCCTCATGTAAGCCTTGCCTTGGGACCCCATGAGCTCCCTCTGACTTGGACACCTGAGGCTGGCATTTCCACACTGCACTCATCTCTATGCTGATTATATAACTTGGGTGTGAGCACTGCCCGGGGTCCTATTGAGGCCCTTAGGGAACTCTGACATACCCAGGTCTGAAAAAGGCTTTGAAATCGTGGCATTGGCAAAGATACGGTTCCTTGCATATATCAGATAGGAAGTCAAATCAGGATTTCCTATGGTTGTAGCTTTTTCTTTCTTTATTTCTTTTGTAATTCAGTATTTCTGGTTTGTAATAAGTTGTAATAAATATTTGGGGTTGGCTAATGAAAAGGGTTGGGTGATCATGTATGCTCAAGGGTAGAAAGCATACCTATAGGACTGTTTTTAAATTCTTTGTGTTCAAATATGCATCTTAGATACCATGACTATAGGGTTTATATCAATTTCATGATGGTCAATGTCACGCCTAGATAACCTGCCTATAGGACGTATTTAAATTCTGCATGCCACTTAGATATCATGTTTTAGGTTCTAAACGGCTGAAAATAAGTGTCGTGTTCGTAATGCTGAAATCAGTAACATATAGAAATCATGCCTATAGGGACTCCTAAATAAATTTGAGTCGTTTAATTTACACTCAATGTTAGATATCATGTTCATAGGGTTTAAATCAGCAATAGTAGTTACCATCACCTGCAAAATCTGAAATTGGTCTAAAATCAGTCTATTTTCTGAATCAGTCTTAAACAATCTAATCCACTTGCTTAACGAGGTTTAGCAAGCATGCCTATAGGATCTCAAACAATTTATTTTTTTACTATTTCACCGCATTCTGAATTAAGTAGATATTATGCCTATAGGACCCCGTCCAAACACTTAGGCCAGCCTTAGATAATAACAATAATAAAACTCAATTCGCCTCTGTTAATTAGTAACTGCTCCAACCAGCAGGCAGACCTGATTTGGGCTTCTTATCTGAGGTATCTGATGAATCTGGCTCTGAATCAAACTCCCTTCGTCTTTAGTATTTTAATCAGACCCTAAAAAGTATGTGTAAGCCATGCTAGTTATGTGCTTTTGTTCAAGGAGGTGTATTTGAGCCTGTATCTGCTTATATGCTTCCCCAACATGCAGTATGTGTTTTGTATGTCGCCTTAGATTTTTATCTTTTGAAACCAATTTTGCTAATACCCCTTCCCTTTAGGAAATAGTGGTCCTAAATACCTCCGGGACCGATAGGAATGGGACGGGTAATAGCATGCAATAGTAATCGAGACCAATCTGCGCTTTAGTACCTTAAATGGGGTGGGAAAGGGTAGATATGGATATGATGACCGATGCGCTAATACCACGTGTAGCCCCTCTTTTGAGAAGTGATTACCAGGTATTGCATTGATGTGATCCATATTATAATTAAACCTAGGACCCTCTTTCCTTTTCTTTCTTTGTCTTAAAAAAATATTTTGATTTCTTTTCAAAAAATCAGCCTTTCAATAATTGCTCTTTCATACTTTGTTTATTTCCAAGCATTTGTGTATTAAAATCCCCTCTTACTTGAGCCTTATTTGTTTACTTATCTATTTGCTAAATTCACAATAAATGTCTGGTCGGGAACCACACTAGTGGATCCTAAGGGATGCCTAACACCTTCCCCTTGGGATAATTTTAAAGCCCTTACCCTATCTCTGGTTATCAAAGCATAGTTATAATTGAACCCTGTAAGGTGTCCTAATGCCCCATAAATCATTAGGTGGCGACTCTTCAAAATGCAAAACCCAGTTCCCAAAAGGAACGAGTTTCCCTATACCCAAAATATCATAAACCCGATTATCCCGACGCAAGGAGGGAAAAAAGGGGGCGTGACAGTGGGGACGACCTATTTGTAAGGTGACGGGTATATATGCGTTGTCATTGGGTTAAAGCATACAGGTGGAAATCGTTTAATTGTACTATATTGTTCATCGACTGTGTTTTCCATGCCTTAGCTACATTAGTATTTCTTTAATTGTTCGCCTTCGTATTTATTGTTTATTTTGGAGTTGTTGGGCTATTGAAATTTGAGTTTGTTTATCATAACACAATGATCGAAATGAAATTTGCTTCCCACCATGCATTTGGTACCTTGGATTATTGTTGTTTCTTGGTGAGGAAGAGCGAAAAGCATGAAGGGTTGTTGTCGTACCTATTTGCATATAATATCATTTATTTGAGAGATTGAAAGGATTAAAACACGAAGGGGGATTCCTTGCACTTTATTGCTTATTATCATTTATCATATCATGTGAGGAAGAGAGTGAAAGCACGAAGGATGATGTCGTGCCATTTCATTCATGATATCATTATTTGATGGTGAGGATGAGAGTAAAAGTACGAAGGGTGATGCCATTCCATTGTATTTATGATATTACATGGTGAGGATGAGAGTAAAAGCACGAAGGGTGATGCCATACCATTGTTGATTTCATTACTTTATTTGATTTCCGGATTGATGATCTAATTGGTTACATTATTGTTTATTTCAAAAAAAAGGCTACTTTGATGATTTTGTACTTGTCGTTCTTATTGTACTTCCGTCTCCACATATTCCCTCCCAGTTATTATTTAAAATCACTACTTATTATTTCCATTGCTTTGTGTTTATATCTGCACAAGATTTTTGTAGGTGTCTTGTCATAGCCTCGCCGTTACCTCGCAGGGTTAGGCTCGACACTTACAGAGTACATTGGGTCGGTTGTACTCATGCTACACTTTTGCACTTCTTGTGCAGATTCTGGTGTTGGTTTCAACGGTGTCTAGTGGTGCTTCTACTCGGAACATATCTACAGCGTGGACTTGAGGTAGAGCTGTTGGCGTTCGCAGTCCCTGAAGTCCACATCTATTTCTATCCTTGCTGTTTATTTTATTTCAAACAGTTATATTTCGTTCAAATCATACTTGTGGTGTTCTAGTTGCTCATCACCGATGACTCCAGATTTCTGATATTAGACTAGACTGTGTTATATTATGGGTTTAGCATATGTATTACAGCTTCACTAATCGTCAATAATTGTTGCTGCTCTGTATTAAATTGTCAAAATGGTTAATTGGTTATCTAGTGTTGGTTTGCCTAGCAAGTAGATGTTAGGCGCCATCATGGCTCCGAGGTGGGGAATCCAGGTCGTGACATTCTTTGATTGCGAGGATTCAAGGTAGAGCTGCTTTAATTGTCGTAGTCCCTTGGAGTCCTTTCCTTACGCTTTTATTTATCAATTCTCTATCCGAACAATATTATAGCTTGAGATATTTCTATGTATTCAATTAGAGCTTGTGACTTTGTACCACCTAGTTCTGCGAATATATTGTGATTTTTGCCGTGTTGGCCTGTATCACTTTCATTTGCGCATTTATGTTAAACTATGTTTCATTATATCATGCCTTTATTGATTTAAAAATCGGTACGTGACCGGCATAGCTAGTTTTAGAGACTAGGTGCTATCACGATCCTTAAGGCGGGATGTGGATCGTCATAATAATAAATAATTGAGATTATTTATTTATTTAATATTAACTATTAGGTAGATCTCTTCATGTCCTTATTCGTAATTTGATACTTAAAAATACTTTTTGAAAAGCTTGGCCACACACAAATTATTGCTTAAAAGTACTTTTCAGATTGATTAGCCAAAGACAAACTGCTTCTCTCCAAACGTGCTTTTTCGAAAAGCACCTTTCGGAAAAGCATTTTTCAAAATAAGTTGATTTTTCCAGCTCGGCCAAATAGGCTATATGTCATGCCACCAAACATAGCGAAAAAAAGTTACCAATAGCTTATAATATTCAAAGAATTTAGGAAAAATGGATTATTTCCAGTGAGAATGATTGGAATTAATTGAGAACACATAGACGAAGCAATACAAAAATTTGAGGAAGATTGACGGTGAACCTCCAATTTAATTATTACTTTTTAACATTCAAAAACAGAAATTTCCTTAAATACATCGAATAAGAGTAAAATCTCATGGAACTGTACATACTTCTTTCTGAAAAATATCATGTGTGAATAATACGTAAAACACAATGATAGTAATAAAAAGTACAACGGTGCATAAATGATAGTAGCCCCTAAATCCCGGTGCCACAAGTGCATGAGTAGTCTAGGGAATATACAAAACTACTACAACTACTGTTCGATGTAAAATAGACAGAAAGAGTAAATAAGGTAGAGGCAGACTCTGGTGCAGGAGATCGAAGCAACGCAAGCAGCTCACCGCTAAGTCTCTGTGGAAGTGCATCTATGTGCCCGTGTGACCACTAGAAGTACCTATCTCAGTACCTCCACAATCAGTGCAAAATGTAGAGTGATTACATAAAAAAACACGTACCTATTAAGTATCTAGTCAGTAGTGACGAGGGGTCGACTTGACTCTTGCTAGTGGTCAAACAGTAATGAAATACATAAAGTAGACATGGAGGATGTACAACAAGTAGCAAGAAAACAGTAAAAACATTAATAGTAAATCTCCAACATGGATCTATATAAAGTCACTAAAATGTCAAAACCGACCTCGAGGGCACGAACTCAGATGATATTAGAAACAAATCAAATCTCCAGTATTAAGCACGAGTCTGTTGAGGCAAACGACCCGATCCCATAGCAAAAGTGATACTTAGTACTGCCGAGGCGAACAACCCGATCCCATAACAATAGTGATACACAATATCGCCGAGGCGAACGACCCGATCCCATAAGAAAGGTGTTGAGTACTGCCGAGGCGAACGGCCCGACCCCATAAGAGTAGTTTACAACACTGACGGGGAAAACAACCCGATCCCATAAGAGTAAAGAAACTACCTCGCTCGCGGAAGTACATGCGAGTCGAGAAGAGACAAATCTATTATTAATCAATGATTCCACAATTTTCCAAAGTAAGAGGCTCAATCGATATTTTATTCTATCCTAAATCTTAGTCATAAACTAAAGAACTCAAATGCACAGAGTAAATACAAATAACACATTTTAGGCATGACATGAAGCTAAGTCTACCCAAAAATATAATGAATGTAGCTACGTAAGAACTCTCGTCATCTCGTACGTACATAACTCGCACAACGAGTAGCACACAACAATTAATTCACCTAAGGAGATAATTCCCTCTTAAAAGATTAGGCAAAAGACTTACTTCGCTTCCAAGTTCAGTATCCGACTCTTAACCTCACTAGAAATCTCCAAACGACGCCGACCAATCCGATACTAATCAAAAGTCGTATAAAGCAATCAATATATGCTCAAAAGTTCACATTTTTACCAAACCTTAGGTCCCAAACAAAATCCTACAAATTTTCTCTAAGTCTATGTTTAATCTACCCTTAATATATGTATTTAACTCAATAATTGATAGGAAGCATAACCTTGCGATTTTGATGAAAATCCCCCACAAAATGCTCTCAAATTAGTCCAAGACCAAGTGGAAAATAGGAGAAAAGAGACTGAGTCCCGTAATAAATCCAAGTCCGCCCAAGTCACTCTCCTTTGTGATTGCGAAAAAAGCCTCGCGATCGTGATCGCGAAGAGTAACTGCCCAACTGCCCAAATTTTCCCTACGAGTTCTCATAAAAAGTACCCAATCGTGATGAACCAGCTCCCCTGCCTTCCGGGTTCGCGATGACACAGTCGCGTTCGCGTAGGCTATCTGCCCTTCAACCCATCCCACTCCCAACCTTCTTGTCGTTCGCGAAGGAGGACCGGGTCCTTCGCCGCGCTCGTGTTATCCTCCTCGCATTCACGAAGAGTAAAGCCTAAGGCCATTCTCAAGCCTTCTTCACGATCGTAGGATGACCTTCGCGATCGCGAAGCACACCAGCAATTTCAGCCAAGTTCAATCATGCTCCAGGTGGTCCGAAACACACCTGAGCCATCCGGGACCCCTTCCAAATACACCAACAAGTCCATAAACATATTGCGGACTTAATCGGAGCCTCACAACACATAAAACAACATACGAACCAAGAATTGCACCTCAAAACCTCATTAATCAACTTCTAAGCTTCAAACTCATTTCAACCAACTCCGAACAAAACGAAACATACTTAGACAACTCAGAATGGCGCCAAATTTTACGCAAAAGTCATAAATAACAATAGGAACCTATTCCAAGGCTCGGAATCCCAAACAGACATCGATAACACCAAAATCTACATCAAGTCAAACTTAGGAAATTCGAATACATTCAAAATGCTGACTTTCAACAATAAGTGTCAAAACACTCCGGGTTCGCCTGAAACTCGATCCGAACATAGGACCAAGTCTAAAACATTCATACGAACCTATTGAAACCTTCAAATCTCGGTTCCAAGGATGTTTACTAAAAATGTTGACTCAAGTCAAACTTGGCAACCTTAGGACACTATTATGGAAGTAACTGTTCTGAATTCAACCCGAACCCTTCCAAAATATAACTAACCATTCCCGCAAGTCATGAAACAGTAAAAGAACATACGGGATGTCTTAAATAGGGGAATATGGATCTATAAAGCAAAACAAATGGTTGGTTCGTTACATTCTCCACCTCTTAAACAAACGTTCGTCTTCGAACGGGTCTAGAATCATACCTGTAGTGCTAAATAAGTGTGGATATCTGCTCCGCATGTCATCCTTGGCCTCCCAAGTCGCCTCCTCGACTTGTTGACCCCTCCACTAGACCTACACTGCTGAAATCTTCTTAGAACTCAATTTGCGAATCTACTTGTCAACAATGGCAACTGGCTCCTCTTCATATACCAAGCTGTCATTAAGCTGCATTGTACTGTAATCTAGAACATGAGATCTGTCGACATGGTGCCTCCGGAGCATAGACACGTGGAAAACGGGATGAACTCTTGATAAATTGGGAGGCAATGCAAGGTCGTAAGCAACCTCCCCAACTCGCTTCAACACCTCAAATGGGCCAATAAACCTCGGACTCAGCTTTCTCTTCCTTCCGAATCTCATGATGCCCTTCATAGGTGAGACTTTCAAGAAAACCTTCTCGCCCACCATAAATGATAAGTCACGCGCTTTTCGATCCGCGTAACTCTTCTATCTTGACTGTGCTGTGCGGATTCACTCCTGAATCAACTTCACCTTATCCAAGGCATCCTTTACCAAATCAGTACCATATAACCTAGCCTCGCCGGGTAAGAATGGTAAGAATCGATCCCACCACCCTCTGAAGTCAATAGCACATGCTCTGAGCATATCCTCTAGAATCTGAACTGTCCACTCCGACTGTCCGTCGGTCTTTGGATGAAAGGTCGTGCTGAGTTCTACCTGGGTACCCAATTCACATTGTACTGCTCTCCAGAAATGTGAAGTGAACTGAGGGTATCTATTTGAAATGATGGAAATAGGCATACCATGCAGCCGGACAATCTTCTGAATATAAATCTGGGACATCCTCTATGAAGAGTACGTAGTCATAAACGAAATAAAGTGCGCTGACTTGATCAGCCAGTCAACAATGACCCAAACGACATCAAATTTCCTCAACGTCCGCAACAACCCAACTACGAAGTCCATAGTGATGTGCTCCCACTTCCATTTCAGTATAACCATCTGCTGGAGCAAGCTACCTGGCCTCTGGTGCTCATACTTAAACTGCTGACAATTCAAACACCTCTCCACATACTCAACTATGTCCTTCATCCTCCGCCAGCAGTAATGCTTCCTCAGGTCACGATTCATCTTTGTAGCACCTGGATAAATAGAATACCGCAAATTTGTGCCCCTTCTAGAATCGTTTCCCTTAGACCATCAATATACGGAACACATAGGCGACCCTCGAGTCGTAGAACACCATCATCACCGATAATAAACTACTTGGCATCTCCCCGTAGCACCTTCATTCTAAGGACCAGCTAGTGGGGATCATCATACTGGCGATGCTTGATCCGCTCAAAGAAAGAAGACTGGGCCACAACACATGCAAGAACTCGACTGGGCTAAAAAATAGCCAACCTCAAAAGTCGGTTGGCTAAGGACTGGATGTCCAAAGCCAATGGTCTCTTCTCTTATGAAATGAATACCAAACTACCCATACTATTAGCCTTTCACCTTAAGGCATCCGCGATCATATTCGCCTTGCCCGAATGATAGAGGATAGTAATGTCATAATCCTTCAGTAACTCAAGCCACTTGTGCTGCCTCAGATGAAGATCCCTATACTTAAACAAATGTTGGAAACTGCTATGATCGGCATAAACCTCGCAATACCCTCGTAAAGGTAATGCCTACGGATCATATGGGCATGAAGTACGTGGCCAACTCCAAATCATGCACATGATAATTCTTCTCGTGGGGCTTCAGCTGGCGTGAAGCATATGCAATAACTCGCCCCTCATGCCTCAGTACACAACCCAAGCCAATGCTTGATGCGTCGGAATACACAGTATACATCCCTGATCCAGAGAGAAATACTAACACCGGCAGAATAATCAATGCGGTCTTGAGCTTTTGAGAGCTCATCTCGCAGTCATTGAACCATCTGAGTGGATCACCCTTCTAAGGTCAATCTAGTCAAAGGAGCTGCAATGGATGAGAAGCCGTCCACAAACTGATGCTAATAACCTGCTAACCCCAAGAAACTCCTGATCTCTATAACTGTGGCAGGACGAGGCCAACTTATAATTGCCTCGATCTTCTTGGGATCTAACTTAATACCCTCAGCTAATACGACAGGCCTCAAGAAAGTCGCGGAATCTAACCAGTACTCGTACTTGGAGAACATAACATATAGGTTTTGTTCCCACAAGGGCTGAAGCACTAACCTTAAATGCTGCTCGTGCTCCTCCATACTACGCGAGTAGATCAATATGTCATCAATGAAGACAATGACTAACGAGTCAAGATATGGCCTGAACACCCGATTCATCAAATCTATGAACATCTTCGGGGTGTTAGTTACGTCGAAGGAAATCACTAGAAACTCATAATGCCCATATCTGGTTCGGAAATTCATCTACGAAACATTTGAAGCATGAATCTTCAGTTGATGATACCCAGTTCTCAAGTTGATCTTTGAGAACATACTAGCACCCTATAGCTGATCAAATAAATCATCGATGTGCGACAACATGTAGTTATTCTTGATGGCAACTTTGATCAACTGGCGGTAATCAATGCACTTCCTCACACTCCCATCATTTTTCTTCACAAATAACACTGGTGTGCCCCAAGGTGACACGCTTGGCCTGAAGAAACCCTTCTTAAGAAACTCCTGACGCTGCTCCTTCAACTCCCGCAGCTCTTCTGGAACCATATGATAAGGTGAAGTAGAGATAGGCTGGGTGCCTGGCACCAAATCAATGTCGAAATCGATATCCCAATACAGTGGAATACCTAGTAGATCAGCAGGAAATACATCATAAAACTCTCATACTACTGGCACTGAATCTAACGCGGGAGTCTCTGCAGTAGTATCCCGAACAAAGGCCAAATAGGCCAAACAACCCTTCTCGACCATATGTCAAGCCTTCAAGAAAGAAATAACCTGATTGGAAGTACTAACAAACGAACCCCTCCACTCTAATTTAGGCAACTATGACATCCCCAAGGTAACAGTCTTGGCATGGCAATCAAGAATGGCATGGTATGGAGACAACCAGTCATGCCCAGGATAACCTCGAAATCAATCATCTCGAGCAACAGAAGATCCACTCTGGTCTCATAACCACTAAAAGTCATTACACAAGACCGGTATACCTGATCCACAACAATAGAATCATCCACTGGCATGGACACATATATAGGAATACCCAAGAACTCGCTTGATACATCTAGAGCAAATAGAGAAAATACATAGGAATAAGGAGACCGTGGATCAAATATTACCGAAGCATCCTTACGGCAAACAAAAATAGTACATATGATCACTACATCGGAGGCGACTGCCTTTGGCCTGGCGGGGAAAGCATAGAATCTAGCTGGAGCGCTACCTGACTGGCCTCCACCTCTAGGGCGACCCCTATCCACTTGCCCTTCACTTCTGGCTAGCCGGGCGGACGATGCGGTAGCTGGTACAGTAATCATGGGCCGATGGTACTGCTGCACTGCCTTGCCTCGAAGTCTGGCACAAAATATCTTGATGTGCCCCAACTCCCATCACTCTAAATAGCCCCTTGGAGTGGTGAACTGCTAAGCTAAAGCCTGACCCTGATGGCCTGAATACCCACTGGAAGAACCCTGAATAGCTGGTGGATGGTATGTATTCTCTGGAATAGCACTGAAGTAGGGTCATGCTGGAGAACTCCAAGCATGTGGTGGTGCTAAATGCATGGTCCTACTAGACTGGCCCTTCATGAACTGACCTCTGCCCCCAGACTGGGCACCACTGAATCCCCTAAGCTGCCAAGGCTGCTTATCCCTTAGCTCAAACTCTCCCCAATAGTTGTGGATATACTCGACACTCCAATCTATATCTACGACCTAATAAAAAGGGAGTCCCCATCTCTGCCTCACGGGGCATAGAAACTTGAATATCAGGGTGCAAACCTGCAATAAACCTCCGCACCCTCTCTGTATATGTGGGGAGTATAATAGCTGCATGGAAAAACAAGTCAGTGTTTCTCACCTCGTAGTCGGTCACAGACACATGAACCTGACGAAGCCGCTTGAATTTTCCTAAAGCTCCTCTCTCTATAGGTGGTATGTACTTCTCTAATAATTGATGTGTGAACTGATCCTAAGTCAAGGGAGGTGAACTTGCTGGGCTGCTATGGATATAAGCCTGCCACTATTTGCGGGCCTCGACCTCACGCTGAAATATGGTGAAGTCCAACCCTTTGGACTCTAATATCCCAATGTTACATAGCCTATCCTTGCATCGATCAATGAAATCCTGTGGGTCCTCTAACCGCTCACCCTCAAAGATAGGAAGATGAAGCATAGTCTATCTGTCTAGCCGTTTTTGCTGCTCAACGATCACAACCGGTTTGTGGTCTGGCATAACCGTTGCAACTGAATGGACCCCACCCGCCGGTAGTGCACTTGGGGTCTGATAAACGGTAGCAGCATGCCCTAGAGCCTGAGCGGTAGGGGTCTGTGCTCCATTTCCCGCCTAAGATGTGGCTGGATCTGCCGGAAACAGCCCGTCATAAGTCATAGAATCCATGAATAGTAGCATATGGCCCATGACCTTACGGAAGCCCGGTGCGATCATAAAATCTGTTGGGGCTGACATAGCAGCAAGGATCTCATCCTGCTCCTCAATAACAAGATCTTCCACTAGATCCACGGGTGGTACTGCTGGAGCAACTCAAGGACATCCTCGTCCTCTCCTAGGAGCGGTGGCCCTCCCTCGGCCTATGCCTCTAAAAATTGAAGGAGCAGCCCCTATGCCGCCCGGCATATTTCTAGCGCGCGTTCTCACCATCTACGAGGGAGTAAGAGAAAAATACTTATCACAAAATCAACTGCACAATAGGAGATGAAGAAAGAGAAGTTTCCTAGCACCCTGCTCATGACTCGTGAGACCTATGTGAACCTAGAGCTCTGATACCAAACTGTCACAACCCAAAACCTATAATAGGTTGCGATGGCGCCTAACGCCGTCAATAGGCAAGTGCATACATGAACCTCCAATTTAGTTATTATTTTTTGATTTTCAAAAACAGAAATTTTCTTATATACACTGAATAAGAGTAAAATCTCATGGAACCGTACATACTTCTTTCTCAAAAATATCGAGTGTGAATAATACATAAAACCACAGTGATAGTAATAATAAGTGCAACGGTGCATAAACTCTAGTAGCCCCATAAATTCGGTGTCACAAGTGCATGAGCAGTCTAGGGAATATAAAAACTACAAACAACTACCATCTGAAATAAAATAGATAGAAACACTAAATAAGGTAGAGGGGGACTCCAGTGCTGTAGATCGAGGAAAGGCAAGCAGCTCACCACTAATTCTCTATGGAAATGCGTCTACGCGCCCGTGTGACCACGGGAAGTACATATCTCACCACCTGCACAATCAGTGCAGAAGTGTAGCATGAGTACATAAAATAACGTGTACCCAGTAAGTATCTAGTCTAACCTCGAAGAAGTACTAACGAGGGGTCGACATGACACATACTAGTGGTCAAAAAGTAATAAAATACATAAAGTAGACATGGAGGATGTAAAACAAGTAGCAGGAAAACAGAAAAAACATTAATAGTAAATCTCCAACATGGATCTATATAAAGTCACTAAAATATCATAACCGACCTCGAGGGCACGAACTCAGATGATGTAAGAACCAAGTCAAATCACCAGTATTAAGCATGAGTCTGCCGAGGCGATCGACCTGATCCCATAGGAAAAGTGATACTCAGTACTGCCGAGGCGAACAACCCGATCCCATATTAATAGTGATACACAATATTGCCGAGGCGAACGACTCGATCCCATAAGAAAAATGTTAGAATACTACCGAGGTGAACGGCCCGACCCCATAAGAGTAGTTTACAACGCTAACGGGGCGAACGACCCGATCCAATAAGAGTAGAGAAACTACCTCGCTCACGGTAAGTACATGTGAGTCAAGAAGACACAGATCTATTATTCATCAATTATTCCACAATTTTCCAAAGTAAGAGCCTCAATCATTCATAAATTAAGGAAATAAACTGCATAGGGTAAATACAAATAACTGTAACGACCCGGCCGGTTGTTTCATGAGTTGTAGCCCCGTTTCCCCCATTTCTGCTTCTTTATGTGTTGTTCAGCTTTATTTCATCGTATCGTGTTGGTTGTTTCGTGTTCGGAGGGATCTTGGAGTGGAATGAGACACTTAGTCTCTTATTCGGAAGCTTAAGTTGGAAAAAGTCAACCGAATGTCGACTTATGTGTAGAAGTTCTCGGGTGAATTCTGATGGTTCGGATAGCTTTGTTAGGTGATTTGGGACTTATTAGCGTGTTTGAAATGTAATTTGGAGGTCCATGGTAGATTTAGGCTTGAATTGGTGAAATTAGAAATTTGGCATTTTTCGGTCGGCAGTGGAAATCTTGATCTTGGGTCGGAATGGAATTCCGGAAATTGGAGTAGGTCTGTTGTATCATTTGTGACGTGTGTGTAAAATTTCAGGTCATTCGGATGAGGTTTGATAAGTTTTGGCATCGTTTGCGGAATTCTGAAGTTTGGAAATACTTAGATTTGAATCCGAGGGTGATTTGGTGTTTTGATGTTGTTTTGAGTGTTCCGAAGGTTGGAATAGGTTTGAATGGTGATATGTGACTTGTTCCTATGTTTGGTTGAGGTCCCTAGGGCCTCGGGTTGATTTTGGGAGGTTGACGGATCAAGGATAGGACTTGAAGAAGTGCTAAAGAGTTCCTTCAGCTGTCATAACCGCACCTGCGGAGTGGGGACCGCAGGTGCGAGGTTCGCAGAAGCGGGATAGCAGCCGCAGAAGCGGCCAAGGCCAAGTAAGTCAGGAGCCGCAGGTGCGGAAGGAGGAACGCATCTACGTGACCGTAGTTGCAGGTATTCGAACGCAGATGCGGTTAAGGCCGGATAAGTGAAAATCGCAGATGCAGTGGGTTTGACCGCAGAAACGGTCCCGCAGACGTGGGTAATGGGCTGCAGGTGAGAGTCTCCTGGGCAGAAACTAAAAAGCCACCCTTCGCGATTTTCTGCCATTTCTTCACCATTTTTGGGGAGTTTGGAGCTTAGGGTTGTGATTTCAAGAGGGAATCAAGCGTTAAGCTACTTGGGCTTTGTATTTTGTGTTTGTGACGATTTTTCCACCACCTAATCATGAAATTAGTGGGGAATTTGGGGTGAAGTTGAAGGTTAGGGCTTGAGTTTTGGAGAGCATTAATTGAGGATTTGAGGGGCCATTTGAGGTCCGATTTTGATGGTTTTTGTATGTATGGACTCGGGAGTGAAAGGAGTTTTTAGTTTTGCTATTTTTGTTGGATTCCGAGACGTTGGCTCAGGGGCCGGGTTTGAGTCCAATTCGGGATTTTTGGTCTAATTTGATTATTTTCGTGTGGAATTCATTGCTTTAGTGTATATTGATGATAATATACTGATTTTGGTTAGATTTGGAGTATTTGGAGGCAGGATCGAAAGCCAAGTGCATTGCGGGTTAGAGCTTTAGCTTGGTTTGAGGTAAGTAACGCTTCCAAACTTGGTTCTGAGGGTTCGAAACCCCGAACTATGTGTTCTATGATTAAATATTGAGGTGTCACAAATGCAAAGTGACGGGCGTGTGGGCGTGCACCGTGAGAATTGCGGCCTGGATCATTCCATGGAACCGCTTAGTGACTTTTTCTTGTTGATACCTGTGTAGTGATTATGTGATTATGTTAATGAGCTGTAAATCATGTTAATTATCATGTTAAGGCTTCACGCCGATACTGTTGAGACCTAAGAGGTCATTTCTTGCTGTCATATCATTAGCTTCATTGATTTTCTATACTCAGTCTTGTTCATGCATGTTATATCATGTCTCAGTCTCGGTTATTGTTATTTGGCACATCATATCATTGTTTCAGACTAGTTTCTCGCTATTGTGAGCCCGTGTGTGTGAGACTGGAGAGTTATGACTAAGTGAGGCCGATAGCCTGAATTTGAGTGACAATTATGGGATCGGGCTACATGCCGCAGCAGATTATTGATTATGCCTTCATTGGCTTGTTATATCGCTTAGGCTGAAAGGAGCCCCTTCGGAGTCTATACACCCCCAGTGAGCGCGAATGATATTATTGAGGGATGGATTTCCCTTGACATGGATTTGTCTGAAGTACTGATACCTGGAGATGGATTTCTTCTCAGGGTTGGATTAGCCTTGTTCCTCGGTACCGGTTGACCTGAGGTCAGTGCTGTATATATATTCCGTGATGGATTTCCCTGGGCCGAATGGCCATATGCAGTACCAAGTGGTTGAGCACTTGAGAGTGGGAGCACACGGTGCATTTCCGTACATCTGTGGCATTGACATGTATAGTTTTACTCAGCTTTATACTTCACATTATTTGGATTAGAACTTTTTTTTACTATCTAGTTAAAAATATTGAATTTCCACCATGCCTACTTTCCTGTACAATTTAATTGTGTTATAATTGCTGAGGTTTAGTTCGTCACTACCTATCAGTCCATTGTTTGGACTTGTTACTTACTGAGTTGGTGTACTCATGTTACCCCCTGCACCTTGTGTGCAGATCCAGGTATCTCAGGAAACAGTAGCGGCTGTTGACTGTTCCAGATGCGAATTTCACCGGAGATAGCGAGGTAGCTGCCTGACGTTCGCAGTCCCGCCTTCTTCCTTCTTTATCTTCCTTCTAGTATATTTTTTATATTTCAGACTATTTTGGTCTAGTTGTGTTTCGAAACAAATGTAGTATTGCTCATGACTTAGTGACACCCGAGGTCGGGCTTTTATTTTTCGCTTTCACTTTTGTTTTGACTTTATATCTTTTATGGAATTTCAGTTGAAAATGGTATTGTTTACACTTTAAATAAAATGTTGAACTATTTTGGAAATGTGTCGGCTGGCCTAGTTTCACGATAGGCGCTATCACGGCCGGGTCGGTTTTGGGGTCGTGACAAGTTTGTATCAGAGCCTAGGTTACATAGGTCTCACGAGTCATGAGCAGTTTTAGTAGAGTCTCGCGGATCGGTACAAAGATGTATGTACTTATCTTCGGGAGGCTGTAGAACCTTTAGGAAGCACTTCACATTCTTGAATTCTTGTCGTGCGAATCTGTTGATTCTGGTAACTAAACTTCTGTTATTCTATTCTTTCATAGATGGTAAGAACAGGTGCTACCGGTCACGATGGACGACCACCAGTACCACTAGTTGGGTCCACTAGAGGTCGTGGTAGGGGCAAGGGTATAGCCCGCACAACAGATAGGACAACACATGCAGATTCACCAGCCGCCCCAATTCATGATCAGGTCCCAGTTGCGGACGCTCCAGCAGGACCAGCTAAGGCACCGGATGTGCCTATTGTTATTCCAGGTCTTCAGGAGTCATTGGCTCAGATCTTAACCGTGTGCACTAGTCTTGCTCAGGCAGTCGCAATTTCTACAGCAACCACTTCTCAAGCCGGGGGAGGCACTCAGACTCCCGTCGCCCGTACACCCGAAAAGGTTGTTTAGGGATTGCAGACACCGGAGGTACCACTAGCCCAGCCGGTTGCACCTGCTCAGGATTATGTGGTACTAGTTATGCTTGATGACGAGCATCGTCGATTGGAGAGGTTTGGTAGACTTCAGCCCCCGACTTTCACTGGTGCAGAGGGCGAGGATGCCCAGGGTTTCTCGGACAAGTGTCCGAGGTTTCTGCATACAACGGGTATTCTGGAGACCAGTGGGGTCTCATTTACTACCTTTCAATTTTCTAGAGCTACCTTCACTTGGTGGGAGGCTTATGAGAGGCGTAGGCCTGTTGGTGCAGCGCCCCTTACCTGGCATCAGTTCTCCATTCTCTTCCTGGAGAAGTATGTACTGCATTCCCGCAGAGAGGAGATGCATAGGCAGTTTGAGCAGTTGCGTCAAGAGGATATGACCGTGACGCAGTATGATATAAGGTTCTCTGAGTTGGCCCGTCATGCTATCTGGCTGGTTCCCACGGATAGGGAAGGGTCGGGAGTTTCGTTAATGGCCTCACTTATCAGCTACGGATTTTTCTGACCATAAAGAGGGTATCTGGAACTTCTTTTGAGGAGGTAGTCTACATTGCCACAGAGAGAGTCTATTCACCGCCAGAAGCGAGTTGAGAGGGAGGCCAAGAGGCCTCAAGGATCTGGTAGCTTTGGTAGTGTACCTTTTGGGGGTCAGTTCCAGCACGGCAGTGGCCGTCCATTCAGACATGCTTAGTCTGCTCGTCCGGGTCACCGTGGTGGATCATCTGGCCATGGTTCTCACAGTTCACATTAGGGTCACTCATCTCTCAGTGCCATTCAAGCTTAGAGTTCGACTCATGCACCATGGGTTTAGGGTTTATCTATGCCTGGTTCATCTAGTGGGTATCCTAGTGCTCGGGGCTCCCTTCAGTCTTCATTGCCAGTGGCCGGTAGAGGTTGCTTCGAGTGTGGAGATTTAGGTCATATCAAGAGGTTTTGTCCCCGTCTTACGGGAGGTTCATCCCAGCAGAGGAGTCAGCCTTAGGCTTCAACACCAGTTACTTCCCCACCAGCTCAGCCAGCTCGGGGTGGAGGTCAGTCACCTAGTGGTCGCCCTAGAGGGGGAGGCTGATCAGGTGGTGGTCAGGCCCATTTTTATGCACTCCCAGCCACACCAGATGCTATCACTTCGGATGATGTGATTACAAGTATTGTCTCAGTCTGACCCGGGTTCCACTTTTCATATGTGTCATCATATTTTGCTCATTATTTGGATACGCCCCGTGAGTCTCTTGTTTCATCTGTTCTTGTATCTACTCCAGTTGGCGATACTATTATTGTGGACCGTGTATATCGGTCGTGTGTGGTGACTATTGGGGGTTTGGAGACCCAAGTGGACCTTTTGTTGCTTTGTATGGTGAATTTTGATGTGATACTAGGCATGGACTGGTTATCTTCGTGTCATGCTATTTTGGATTTTCATGCTAAGAAAGTGATGTTGGCCATGCCGGTGTGCCACGGATTGAGTGGCGAGGTTCGACGGATTATGTTCCAGCAGGGTGGTTTCATTTTTGAAGGCCCAACGGATGGTTAGGAAGGGTTGCCTTTCTTACTTGGCCTTTGTGAGGGATGTCAGTTTAGAGGCTCCTACCGTTGATTCAGTCCCGATAGTGAGAGATTTTTCAGATGTGTTTTCTGCAGGCCTGCCGGGCATGCCACCGGATAAGGATGTTGATTTTTGTATTGATTTGGAACCGGGTACTCAGCCCATTTCTATTTCACCGTATCGTATGGCACCGGTGGAGTTGAAGCAGCAGCTTTAGGAACTCCTTGATAAGGGGTTTATTCGGCATAGTGTGTCACCGTGGGGTGTGCCTGTCCTATTTGTGAAGAAGAAGGACGGCACGATGAGGATGTGCATTGATTACAAGCAGTTGAACAAAGTCACAATCAAGAACAAGTATCCTTTGCCACATATTGATGAGTTATTTGACCAGCTTCAGGGACCGAGGGTGTTCTCCAAGATTGATCTCACGTCAGGGTATCACCAGTTGTAGATCAGGGACTCGAATATTCTTAAGACAGCTTTCAAGACCCGATATGGTCATTATGAGTTCCTTGTGATGTCTTTTGGGCTGACCAATACCCTAGCAGCGCTCATGCATTTGATGAATAGCGTGTTTCGGCCTTATATCGACTCGTTTGTTGTTGTATTCATTGATGATATTCTGGTATACTGCATAGTCAGGAGGAGCACGCCGAGCAATTGAGAGTTGTATTGCAGCGGTTGAGGGAGGAGAAGCTTTATGTAAAGTTCTCCAAGTGTGAGTTTTGGCTCAGTTCGGTCGCTTTCTTGGGACACGTGGTGTCCAGTGAGGGTATTCAGGTCGCTCCGAAAAAGATAGAGGCAGTTCAGAGTTGGCCCAGACCGTCCTCAGCCACAGAGATTCGCAGCTTTCTTGGTTTGGCGGGTTATTACCATCGGTTAGCTTAGGGATTTTCATCTATTGTATCACCCTTGACCAAATTGACTCAAAAGGGTGCTTCTTTCATGTGGTCGGATGAGTGTGAGTCAAGATTTCAGAAGCTTCAGACTGCATTGACCACAACTCCAGTGTTAGTTTTGCCATCAGCTTTAGGTTCCTATACGGTATATTGTGATGCTTCTCAAGTTGGTATTGGGTGTGTGTTGATGCAGGAGGGTAGAGTGATTGCTTATGCTTATCGGCAGTTGAAGCCCCATGAGAAGAACTACCATGTTCATGATTTTCAGTTGGCTGCCATTGTTCACGCGTTGAAGATTTGGAGGCATTATCTCTATGGTGTGTCTTGTGAGGTGTTTACTGATCATCGTAGCCTCCAGCACTTGTTCAAGCAGAAAGATCTCAATTTGAGGCAGCGGGGATGGTTGGAGCTGCTAAAGGACTATGATAATACTATCTTGTACTATCTGAGGAAGGCCAATGTAGTGACTGATACTTTGAGCAGGAAGGCAGTGAGTATGGGCTGTTTGGCATATATTCCTATTGGGGAGAGGCCTCTTGCAGTTGATGTTCAGGCCTTGGTCAATCGGTTTGTGAGGTTGGATATTTCGGAGCCTCGGGTCTTAGCTTGTGTGGTTTCTTGGTCTTCCTTGTTTGATCGCATCAGAGAGCGCTAGTATGATGATCCTGATTTGCCTGTCCTCAAAGAGAGAGTTCAACACGACGATGCCAAAGATGTGACTATTGGTGATGATGGGGTATTGTAGATGCAGGGCCGGATATGTGTGCCCAATGTAGATGGGCTTCGGGTGTTGATTCTGGAGGAGGCCCATAGATCGCAGTATTCCATCTATCCGGGTGCCGCGAAGATGTACCAGGATTTGAGACAACACTATTGGTTCAGAAGAATGAAGAAAGATATAGTGGGGTTTGTAGCTCGGTGTCTCAATTGTCAGCAGGTGAAATATGAGCATTAGAGACCAGGTGGCTTATTTCAGCAGATGGATATTCTAGAGTGGAAGTGGGAGCAGATCACCATGGATTTTGTAGTTAGACTCCCACGGACTTTGAGGAAATTCGATGCTATTAGGGTGATTGTGGATCGGCTGACCAAGTCTGCGCACTTCATTCCTGTGTTTACTACCTATTCTTCAGAGCGGTTAGCTGAGATTTATATCCGAGAGATTGTTCGCCTACATGGTGTCCCAATTTCCATCATTTCAGATAGAGGTACTCAGTTTGCATCGCAGTTTTGGAGGGTCGTGCAGCGAGAGTTGGGTACTCAGGTTGAGTTGAGCACAACTTTTCACCCTTAGACGGATGGGCAGTCCGAGCTCACTATTCAGATATTGGAGGACATGTTGTGCGCTTGTGTCATTGATTTTGGGGGTTCATGGGACCAGTTTCTACCGCTCGCGGAGTTTGCATATAACAATAGTTATCAGTCGAGTATTCAGATGGCTCCATGTGAGGCTTTATATGGGAGATGGTGTAGATCTCCAGTATGTTGGTTCGAGCCGGGCGAGGCTAGGCTTTTTGGTACAAACTTGGTACAGGATGCTTTGGACAAGGTGAAAGTGATTAAGGAGCAGCTTCATACAGCGCAGTCAAGACAAAAGAGTTATGCTGACAGGAAGGTTCGTGATGTGTCTTACCTGGTTGGGAGAAGGTTCTACTGAAGGTTTCACCCATGAAGGGTGTTATGAGATTTTGGAAGAAGGGTAAATTGAGTTTTCGGTTCATTGGGCCTTTTGAGGTGCTTCGGAGGATTGGGGAGGTGGCTTATGAGCTTGCTTTGCCACCTAGCTTGTCGAGTGTGCATCCAGTATTTCATGTCGGTGATTTGACTTATGATATGGAGCCAGTGGCTATTTTGGAGCGGCACATTCGAAAGTTGAGATCAAAGGAGATAGCTTCAGTGAAAGTGCAGTGGAGAGGTCGGCCCGTAGAGGAGGCTACTTGGAGACCGAGTGGGAGATGCGGAGCAGATATCCTCACCTGTTTGAGGCTTCAGGTATGTTCTTGACTCGTTCAAGGACGAACGTTTGTTAAAAAGGGGGAGGATGTAACGACCCAGCCGGTCGTTTCATGAGTTACAGCCCCGTTTCCCTTATTTCTGCTTATTTATGTGTTGTTCAGCTGTATTTCATCGTATCGTGTTGGTTGTTTTGTGTTCGAAGTAGTCTTGGAGTGGAATGAGACACTTAGTCTCTTATTCGGAAGCTTAAGTTGGAAAAAAATTAACCGGATGTTGACTTATGTGTAGAAGGTCTTGGATGTGAATTTTGATGGTTCTAATAGCTTCGTTAGGTAATTTTGGACTTAGGAGCGTGTTCGGAATGTAATTTGGAGGTCCGTGGTAGATTTAGGCTTGAATTGGCGAAATTGAAAATTTGGCATTTTCCGGTCGACAGTGGAAATATTGATATCGGTGTCGGAATGGAATTCCGGAAATTAGAGTAGGTTCGTTGTGTCATTTGTGATGTGTGTGCAAAATTTCAGATCATTTGGATGAGGTTTGATAGGTTTTGGCATCGTTTGCGGAATTCGAAAATTTTGAAATACTTAGGCTTGAATCCGAGGGCGATTTGGTATTTTTAGTGTTCTGAAGGTTGGAATAGGTTTGAACGGTGATATGTGACTTGTTCGTATGTTCGGTTGACGTCCTGAGGGCCTCGGTTGATTTTGGGAGATTGACGGATCAAGGATGGGATTTGAAAAAGTGCTGAAGAATTCCTTCAGCTGTCATAACCGCACCTGCGGAGTGAGGACCGCAGGTGCGAGGTTCGTAGAAGTGGGATAGCAGCCGTAGAAGCGGCCAAGGCCAAGGAAGTCAGGAGCCGCAGGTGCGGAAGGAGGAACGCACCTGCGTGATCGCAGGTGCGGGTATTCAGACGCAGATGCGGTTAAGGACGGATAAGTGAAAACCGCAGATGTGGTGGGTTTGACCGTAGAGCGGTCACGCAGACGCGGGTAATGGGCCGCAAGTGCGAGTCTCCTGGGCAGAAATTATAAAAAGCCACCCTTCGCGAATTTCTTCCGTTTCTTCACAATTTTTGGGCGAGTTTGGAGCTTAGGTATGTGATTTCAAGAGGGAATCAAGCGTTAAGCTACTTGGGCTTTGTATTTTGTGTTTGTGACGATTTTCCACTACCTAATCATAAAATTAGTGGGGAATTTGGGGTGAAGTTGAAGGTTAGGGCTTGAGTTTTGGAGAGCTTTAATTAGGGATTTGAGGGGTCTTTGAGGTCCGATTTTGATGGTTTTTGTATGTATGGACTCAGGAGTGAAATGAGTTTCTAGTTTTGCAATTTTTGTTGGATTTCGAGACGTGGGCTCGGGGGCCGGATTTGAGTCCAATTCGGGATTTTTGGTCTAATTCGATTATTTTCGAGTGGAATTCATCCCTTTAACATATATTGATGATAATATACTAATTTTGGTTAGATTCAGAGCATTTGGAGGCCGGATCGAGAGGCAAGGGCATCGCGGGTTAGAGCTTTAGCTTGGTTTGAGGTAAGTAACGCTTCCAAACTTGGTTCTGAGGGTTCGAAACCCCGAACTATGTGTTCTATGATTAAATATTGAGGTGACGCAAATGCGAAGTGACGGGCGTGTCGGCGTGCACCATGAGAATTGCGGCCTGGATCATTCCATGGTATCGCTTAGTGACTCTTTCTTGCTTATACCTATGTAGTGATTATGTGATTAAGTTAATGAGCTGTAAATCATGCTAATTATCATGTTAAGGCTTCACGCCGATACTGTTGAGATCCGAGAGGTCGTTTCTTGCTGTCATATCATTAGCTTCATTGATATTCTGTACTCAGTCTTATTCATGCATATTATATCATGTCTCAGTCTCGGTTATTGTTATTTGGCACATCATATCATTGTTTCGGGCTAGTTTCTCGGTATTGTGAGCCGTGTGTGTGAGACTGGAGAGTTATGACTAAGTGAGGCCTCCATACCTCCAATTGCACGTTCACACCATCTCGCGTCTCATCATCAGAACAATATCATCTGCACATAGTATGCCCCACGACACCTCTCCTTGGATGTGGTGCGTCAGTATGTCCATCGTCAGAGCAAACAAAAAAGGGTTGAGTGCCGACCCCTGATGCAACCCCATCATTATCGAAAAATGGTCTGAGTCCCCACCCACCATCCTCACTCGGGTCTTTACTCCATCATACATGTCCTTAATCAACCTAACGTAGGCAACATGCATACCTCTAGCCTCCAAACATCTCCACAAAATCTCCCTCGGAACTTTATCGTACGCCTTTTCTAAGTTGATGAACACCATATGCAAGTCCTTCTTTTTCTCCCTATACTGCTCCATCAATCTTCTAGCAAGGTGGATGGCTTCGCTTGTCGAACGCCCCAGCATAAAACCAATCTGGTTCATGGAGAAAGACACACTCCTCCTCACCCTTAACTCTACCACTCTCTCATAGACTTTCATAGTATGGCTAAGCAGCTTGATACCCCGATAGTTATTGTAATTTTGGATATCACCTTGTTCTTGTATACAGGAACCATCGTGCTCCACCTCCACTCTTTGGGCATCTTCTTCGTTCTAAAAATGACATTAAATAACCTAGTGAGCCACTCCAAACCTGCCTTGCCCGCACTCTTCCACGAGAGATAAACAAGGGAATACAAATCTCATCTTCTTCTGTTTCATCTTCTACTTCGAATTTGGCTCAAATTTCAATTCAAATCTCCACTAAATCATCTCAAAACTAATTTATTTCAATAACACCCACTCGAAACAAATTCTAATTTCGAAAACTCAAAATTTTAAATTAAAGCTTACACAAGCTGCAATGGCTTTCAATAGAATTTTAAGTCATCTTCTTCACTTTTCAAGCAACCAAACGAGCAAATAAAAATAAACAAAATCCAAGGAGATATATATGCTTCGTACACATATGATTCATGATTTGTACTTTAAGCAACATGGATTATTGTGGTTACAGAACTATACTTTTCCACAGACCTTCTAAATGAATTTTTTTTAATGTTTTTGTTGTTGGGTATGCAAAATGGACTCACCAGAAAATAAAAATACTAAGATGACAAAAAGGAACAAATTAATTGATATATTATCATCATTGTAGTCTATATGTCTTGGTGGTTGTAAGGTATAATTTGCTTTACTGCTGCATATTTCACAAATTCTTCTACTCCAAGATCTTAAACAACTTTATTTGATTACTTAGAAAGAATTCTGCAAAGGAGAAAAAGGGAGAGAGGGAGGTGGATTAAAGAGAGGGAGAAGCATACAAATAGCCAATTGTGTTAATTTTGGTAGCATTTGGTAATAATTTGATAAATTGACTAATTTTGGTAGTATTTTTGCTGTGAAATACCGAACTGTGTAGTTTCTCAAACAGAAAATGGTCAATTTGGGCATTCGTTGAAGCCTATAGCTCGTGAAGGTTACGTCGAACCATTCCGTTTTAATAGCTCTTAAGTATCAATGCAATACAAATGTTTTAACAGCTCTTATGTATCATTATATAGGAATTTACTACTCAGAATAATATTGTTGCTGAAAAGTTCTTAAAAATCCAGATAGAAGATACTAATAATTTATCAAAGCATCAACATTTTTCACGCCTTCTCTTTTATGGTATTACAAGTCACACCTAATATAGTTAGACCTCTCTATAACATCCTCCCTATATAACAACATTTCACTATTAAAGCTAAGCTTTTTTTAAACCAATTTTCATGTTATGTTATAATGTATGTTCTCTTTAACAGCACTTCACTATAACATCTAAAAATATTCAAAACAAACAAGGCCGTTATAGAGAGGTTTGACTATAACTATCTGTAACTATATGTTGGTTCGAAAATCAAAGGGCCATACAAATGCAAACACCAAGGCAACTAAGTACATGCTGTATAAAGTTATTGCAAAATAAGCGTATATGGAGATGGGCGAGTTGATTTAACGGTATTTTGTGTCGTCATTATTCACTTTGGGCAGGGTAATTGACATAGTGGTCACTAGTCAACAATTTCATAGTAAATACTTATTTACACTCGATCATAACAAAATGGGTTTCGTAGCTAACATAATTTCGTAATAATCTGTCGCTAATTCGTTGATAAGTCGGAGTAGCAACATATTTTTCGGTATTGCTACAGATTTTATCCGTCTGTAATGACCTGACCGATCGTTTTGAGAACTAGCATTTCGTTCAGCTATTTTGGGTCTTGATTAGCTTAGTATGATGTACTATGACTTGTGTGTATCATCGGTTTTAATTTCAGGTGATCCGGAGTTTGATTTGGAAGAATGAATTTCATGTTTGAAGCTTTAAGTTGGAAGAGTTGACCAAGTTTGACTTTCTAGTATTTGACCTTGGATTAGAGTTTTGATGGTTCTGTTAGGTCTGGATGGTGATTTTTAACTCGGACGTATACTCGGATATGCATTTGGATGTTTCTAGAAAGCTTCGACGCTAATTGGTGAAAGTTGAAAATTTGAAGGTTTGGGAATTTTATAAGTTTGATCGAGAATTGACTTTAAGGATATCGGATTCAGATTGTGATTCCGGGAACCGTTATGCCATTTGAGGTGTCTGTGCAAAATTTGTAGTTCATTTCGGGTTGATTGACATGTTTCGGCGCAAGTTTTGGAAGTTGAAAGTTCTAAGTTTATTAAGTTTGATTGGAGGTGCGATTCGTCGTTTCGATGTTGTTATGCGTGATTTGAGGCCTCGAGTAGGTCCGTGTTATGTTATGGCAGTTGTTGGAATGTTCTGATATGGTCCCGAGGAGCTCGGGCGTATTTCGGATCGAATTCAGATCATTCTTCATGTTTCCATTGCTGGTGTGTTCTAGTTTCTGGTGCCTCGATTGTTCATCGTGATCGCGGATTAGCAGATCCGATCGCGTAGAGGGAAATAGGGAGCAGGGTTGTTTCGTATTCGCGTTCGCGATTGGACAGACGCGATCGCGTAGCTTGGTGTTGAAGACTATACGCGTTCGCATAGTGGATATCGCATTCGCATAAGGGCTAAGCTGAGAGCTGAAGTTGGTAGCTTCTTCAATGCGTTCGCGTAATAGTGGATGCGTTCGTGAGCCTTGGTCGCCTGTGTGCTTCGCGTTCTCATGAGTATATTCATGATTGCGAATATTGCTGGAGGCAGTATTGTTTGTTCTTCACGTTAGCGAAGCTTTGTACGCGATCGCAAAGGGTATTTGTCTGCGGCTGTGCCTTTCCTACTTCGCAATTGCAAGGGTATTTCCGCGACGCGATTCATTTATTTTCCTAGTGATTATAAAGTACTCTAATTTGTAAGGTTTCGGTCATTTTATCATATTTGGAGCTATGGAGCTCGGATTGAAGCGATATTTGAGGAAATTTTCACCATGTTGATTGGGGTATGTTTTCTTTACTCACTTTTTATTTTATATCATGAATCTATCTTTGTTTTTTTGCATTTGATTGAGGGCTTCAAGAGCTAAATTGGGGGTTTCTGCCTAAAGTTTCATAGAGTGAATTTTTGAGATTTGAACATTGATTCGGAGTCGGATTTGAATGAAACTTGTATGGTCGAACTCGTAATATAATGGGTTGTCGGATTTTGTGTGTTTTGTCAGGTTCTGAGGCGCGGGCCTAGGTTTGACATTTGGTTGACTTTGGGGATTTAAGATCTGACCTTTATCGATTGTGTTTGTTTCCTTAGGCATTGTTTGATGTTTTTGAGTTGCTTTTGGCTAGTTTCGAGCCGTTCAGAGATCGGTACGCCCTGGATGGAATTTCTGGAGTATCGTTTGACTTGCTCGGAATTGGAATTCATCTTGTTCGAGGTAAGTAACACTTCTAAACTTGGTGCTGAGGGTATGAACCTCTGAATATACGTGATATGTGTTTGGTGTTGAGGTGACGTACATGCTAGGTGACGGGCGTGTGGGCGTGCACCGTGTGAATTGTGACTCGGTTATTTCTGTGGTGCTATGTAGTTACCTAATCTTATTTGTAGCTATGAAATCTCTAAGTGCTAGAGTCATTGAGTTGTGATCCATGTTAGAAACCATGTCTAGGCTATATGCTTATCCTGTTGGCACCCACTGAGTTCATTTCTGCTGTTGAGATATTTGCGTACATTGCAATTACATACTCAGTCATACGTATTTACATTTCATATCTCAGTCTCTGTTACCATCTATTGATACATTACATCATCATTTTGGGTTGATTTTTATGACATTGTGAGCCCGGGAGACTTGAGAGATTGATGAGTGCGTGAGGTCGAGGGCCTGATTGTGAGGATATTGATGGGATCGGGTTGTACGCCGCAGTATGTATTATTAATTCATGATGGGATCCGGTTGCACGTCGCAGCAGGTATTATTGATTCATGCCATGATTGGCTTATTATAGCGCTTGGTTGGAACTTCCCCTCCGGAATCTGCACACCCACAGAGAGCGAAGATACCTACTGAGTGCGAGTGCCGAGTGTGGTGCGAGTGCGAGTCTGAGTACGAGTGTGAGTGCCGAGAGCGAGTGCTGAATGGTTGGGAGGACTGAGTGACTCTAAGGACCGAGTGAAATGATACTCTGAGAGTATGCATATGGTTTTATCGCATTCGACGTACACACTTGACATTCAGGCATAAAGATGCATTTTTCTTCATGTTGTACGGTATTGCATCATTCATGACTTCACACACACATTGACATGTAGGCATAGAGACGTATTTTCCTAATACAATTTGAAAATGAAACATTTACCTATTGAAAGTTTTGGGAAAAATCACAATTTTGCAAACTTACTCATATTTTGGTGATTTCGGTAAAAGATTTGGCTTTTTACTAATATACTTGAAAAACATGCCTATTTTTCGGAACTATAAACGAGCTGAGCACTATATCATTGAGTTACTTCTTTTTATCACTCTTATTGTGTTGTTATGAACTGTTGTTGGCTATTAGTGTTGGACTCCGACCTTTGTTCCAGCTCGTCACTATTTTCAACATAAGGTTAGGTTTGTTACTTATTGAGTACATGGGGTCGGTTGTACTCATACTATATTTCTGCACCCTACGTGAAGATGTTGGATGCTGATGTTGCTATGTGCGGCGGGAGCTGGATTTGAAGATCTATATGTGTCCCGGTAATAGCTGCCTCATGACTTCGGCAGCTTTAGAATTTTAATCTGTTCATGTATATTTCAAAAAGATGATGTACTTTATTTCATACGAGCTTTGTAAATTCTAAATCTTAGAAGCTCGGAATTTGTACTATCAGTCCTTGGAAATGTATAAATGTTCAATTATTTTATCATTCATTTGTCTCAAAAATAAATATTATTAAATTGGGCAGTAGTTAATTGGCTTACCTGGCAGGTTGGGTTAGGTGCCATCACGGTTGGTTGTATTTTGGGTCGTTACAAGTTGGTATGAGAACTCTAGGTTCATAGGTTCTACGAGTCATGAGCAGGTGTCTAGTAGAGTCTTGTCGATGGGTATGATGACGTTCGTACCTATCTTCGAGACGCTATAGGGCATTTAAGATAAAACTTTCCATCTTTCTTTCCTTATTATGAGGGATGGATTCAGCTTGAATTGTCACTCCTTGAATTCCTTCCACGCATCCGTATGCGCTTGTGAACGCTCAATTTAGTTGTGTATTGAAGGCTTGTGATTCCATGGATGAGGTGTGAGATGTGATTTCTGTGTGCTGATGATGGGCCAGTCTGGAGGACTTGAGACCTGATTTTGACTGTAGCTAGAGCACGGGGATTTCAATTGTGTGAGTATATGCTTTTGGACTTATATGTCCAGTAGTGTCCCTATGAGTGGAATTCATGGCTCTGTGAGTGGTTGGATGGCTATATGATGAAATATGATGTAACTGCGGGATGCGTTCAGATGGTTGAATGTGACGAGAAGAGTTTTCTTGAGATGTAAAAAAAGGACTATTGGGTGTTTGATTCCTGTCTTGATATGACGTATAGTCTCGAGTTATGAGTGTGTTGACGGATCTTTCATGTTTTTTAATTGTGGAACGAAGTAGATTTTCATGTCTTGTTGATGAGTTCAGACTCAGGAAGATTAAGCGATTGTGTAGTTGCTGTGATTGTGAAAGGGTATAGAGAGATATTAGTTTAAGGCTAAGTAGGTGGATTATCCCCTGTGGTAATCTACGGATGCGTGATCCTTATAATATTGTGTGGAGGATTTCTTTTTTACCAGAGGGTCTATGTGTTGCGATTTGAGTTCGGATTGGTTGAGAAAGTTGACCTGACCGTCACAAGGATGAATGCAAGAATTGCAGATGATTTAAGATATTAGATGGTTTATGTTACACAAGATTATGAAGGATTTAGTTGAATCTCATTGCAGTATTATGGTTGTAATGGGGTATGGTTATTGTAAGTTATCAGATTTTTTATTCCATGGCTTTGAGCCAAGTGGGGGAGTCTGATATTGACGATTTCATTGCATGGTTATGTGTTGTATTGGTTTCAGTCTGAGGCATATTAGTGGATCAATTATAATTTACAGATGTTGGTTTTGAGGATGACTTTAGCAAGGAAATTTCTGGTTGCATGATGTATTACACTTTATGAGTATATGGGAATCTGGAATGATTGAGTTGTTATTCGTGAAGGACGTAGTGCGCATTGAGTAGGATTCACCCGGTTGCTTAGAGGCGTGGATTACTTCTTTGGGTATTGTCGTGCTAATGGGACACAGGTCGTTCGGCCCGTTTGGGCGGTGCAATTGAGATTTGATCAGAGAGGAGGATTATCGAGAAAGTTCTAATGGATTCAGGATTTACATGTGGCAATTGAGAATTTCCCGGATTTGTCTATTGCTATGATCTGGGATGGTGTCAGGACTCGTAGTGTTTCTTTATCACTATGGATTCTACATTTCAGTATCAGGAGGGTGAAGGAAATCACTTTAGATTCACAGAAGGCTTCTTCAGAGTGGGTTTCTTGGTTGTGGTGCTTTGGGATGCTTAAGAGTGAATTCAATGGCTTATGTGCCTTAGGATGGCGTGGTTTTATGCTGGGATCTCGTGGGGTGAGTTATGGTTAAGGATCATGGTGTTCTAGCAAGAAGAAGTGTCAACGTGAGGGTAATTCGGAAGGAACTCGGAGAAATAGGACAGCTTGGTAGTAGGTTGGATCAGCATGGTAATTGATATGATCGGTTCTTTGGGTACTTATGATGTGGTTAGTCTCTATAGGTTTGTGGTAATAATCTTCGATTTGGTGACCTGCGTGGCTTGGTTGAGTTAGAGAGATTCAATTCTGAGGGCTTGGTTATGTGCAAATGGGTTTCGAAGAGTTCTCGATAATTTCTACGACAGATTGAGATGTATATTTCCTACCGGTGTGAGGAGCATGTTGAGTATTGTGATTTTATACTGGATGGGATCAAGTGAAAGGTTCCTGGCTAATTGAGTATGTCATTTGCTTGTGAATCAGGGTTGATAATGAGGTTCTCGTGTTTTCATATGATAGCATGATAGATGCGGTGTGTTGTGTAGGATTGAGATTTGCATGTGCAAGGTCAAGGCTCACTTTTGAAGGGAAGGGAATGAATTCTTAGGCAACATGGACGGTTTCAGATGACTAGATGAATGATATTACTACTTGGAATTGCTTGAGGAGAGTGCACATTCACAAGGCGCACTAAGTTTTGAGTTATGGATACTTCGTTTGTATTGCGGTACTCGCCTGGTTGATCAACTGCTGATATTCAGATTTTTTCTATGTGGCACGAAAGAATTATTGAAGCATTCCTCGTGGGATAATCGTGTGTGAGATATGTGTTAGACATTCGGGCGGTGGAGTTGGGATCATGTATGGAGATTCGTATATTTTATGGATTTGGAGACTAGGAGTTCTCAGAAGGAGATCGTTTCGTGGTTGTGGACTGTGAAGATGTGGCTAAAGCTGGCCAGATGATGGTATGTGTTATGGCTAGGTCATTGTGGACTTTCGGAAGATTTTTTAATCTATTTGTGGATGACCAGGGTTGATTTGGGGGCCCATTGGTAGGCCCAATGAGGATATGTATTCTACACCGGGTGGATTTGTTTACTCAGCACAGTTAGTGATGAGGGGTGAATTATTTGATCATAGTTGAGCATGTTCATGTTCTGATACATTCTACGCGTTTCTCTTCTATGTTACGAGGGGTGTGATTTGTGGGTGATGTGCACACAGGGTGCGATTCTTTTTGGGACCTGTAGCGGAATTCTAGCAAAATGGTAATTGGGGTGTGGAATGTGATTGCGCCTTGGTTATGGTCTTTTCGGGCTGTGGTATATTGTGTTATTTGCCTCTTCATGGGTACGGTCATGTACTTGGTGTTGAATTGCTTATGGTTGTTGATTTTGAACATTGGGGCTCGAGGTATTTCTTATGGATCGATGTTGGATGGGTCACGTATTGCATCTGAGTTATGATGAGATATGATCCTTTAAGATAGATTCTTGTGTTTTGGTTCTACTGTGTGTGATGGGTTCTTAGCATTGCGTTGTGGTGGTACTTGTTGACCTTGCGAAATGGTTCTCTCCTTTGAGTCATTTTTCATTTTTGAGTGCATTTGAATTTTTGCTTGTTAGTGCACGGATTGCACAGTTTGTCATTCTACGTGGTATTGGTGTGTCGTGTCAGTAGATTAGCTTGCATTTGATGACATGAAGTCTTTGTGCCTGAGGTGATGGTTATCGAATTTGATTACGATATGTTTAGAAGACTAATATTGAAAATCAGCTTAGAATTTGAGCATGGTACTGGTTAGGCGAGAGAGCTCCATGACTTGTTGATATGATAAGTGGTTACAGGTTTCTGAGTGTTTTTTTTACCACGAAGGTTTTATAACGAGATTTTTGATATGAGGTTTATTACCATATTGGGTTTGTATTTAGCAGCTACTATGGTCAGAAATTATTGCTCTGAGCATCTGAGTTATGTGGTATAGTATGTGATTGCATCTTGGGCTTTGGTTATGGCTTGATATAGCTTGTTCAGACTTATAGAGTGTGTAGATGAGAGATTCGGGTCTTATAGGAAATTCCAGATGTTGGAAATTGGATTCTAGGTTTATGAGCTAAGGTTCAATTATGGACCTTCAGTAGGTTGTATCGTCAGGCTTATATCGATAAAGGTGACGTGGGATCACCCCGGGGTAGGTGCATGGTAAGGTTACACGGCGGTTTGATTGCTTTGGAACGACTCTTGGCACGTTCGAGGACGAACGTATGTTTAAGTGGGTGAGGATGTAACGATCCAGCTGGTCATTTTGAACACTAGCATTCTGCTCAGCTATTTGGGGTATCTATTAGCTTCGTATGATGTATTATGACTTGTGTGTATCGTCGGTTTTGGTTTCAAGTGATCCAGAGTTTGATTTGGAAGAATTAATATCATGTTTGAAGCTTTAAGTTGGAAGAGTTGACCAAGTTTGAATCTTTAATATTTGATATCGGATTAGAGTTTTGATGGTTTTATTAGGTCTGTATGGTGATTTTGGACTCGGGCGTATGCCCGGATTTGCATTTGGATGTTTCTAGAAGGTTTCAGGCTAATTGGTGAAAGATGGGAATTTGAATGTTTGGGAACTTCATAAGTTTGACCGAGAGTTGACTTTGAGGATATCAAATTCGAATTGATGTTCCGAGAATTGGAATAGCTTCGTTATGTCATTTGGGACGTGTGTGCAAAATTTGAGTACATTCCGGGTTGATTTGACATGTTTCAGCGCGAGTTTTGGAAGTTGAAAGTTCAAAGTTCATTAAGTTTGATTTGAGGTGCGATTCGTCATTTCAATGTTGTTATGCGTGATTTGAGGCCTCGAGTAGGTTCGTGTTATCTTATGGGACTTTTTGGAATGTTCCCACATGGTCTCGAGGAGTTCGGGCGTGTTTCGGATCGAGTTCAGATCATTTTTCTTCATGTTTCCATTGCTGGTGTGTTCTGGTTTCTGGTGCCTCGATTGTTCTTCGCGATCGCGGATTAGGAGATGCAATAGCATATAGTGGAATATAGAGCAGGTTTGTTTCTTATTCGTTATCGCGATTGGACAGACGCAATCGTGTAGCTTGGTCTTAAAGACTACACGCGTTCGCGTAGAGGATATCGTGTTCGCATAAGGGCTGAGCTGAGAGCTGGAGTTGGAAGCTTTTTCATCGCGTTCGCGTAATAGCCTTGGTCGCCTGTGTGCTTTGCATTCACAAGAGTATATTCAGGATCGCATAGTGTATTGCTGGAGGTAGTGTTAATTGTTCTTCGCGTTAGCGAATCTTTGTACGCGATCGCATTGGGTATTGTTCTGGGGCAGCGCTTTTCCTTGTTTGCGATCGCGAGGATATCCGCGATCGTGATTCATTGATTTGCCCAGTAATTATAAAGTACTCTATTTCGGGGGGTTTCGTCTATTTTAGCATATTTGGAGCTATGAAGCTCGAATTACAGAGATTATTGAGGCAATTTTTACCATGTTGATTGGTGTAAGTGTTCTCTACTCATTTTTATTTTATTTCATGAATCTATCTTCGTTTTTGGCATTTGATTGAGGGTTTCAAGAGAGAAGTTATGTAGGGGGGGGGGTTGTCTAAAGTTTCATAGAGTGAATTTTTGAGTTTTGAACATCGCTTCGGGGTCGGATTTGAATGAAACTTGTATGGTTAAACTCGTAATTGAATGAATTTTCGGATTCTGTGAGTTTTGTCATGTTCCAAGGCACGGGCCCAGGTTTGACTTTTGGTTACTATAGGGCTTTTGATTAAAGATTCGACCTTTATCGGATGGGTTTGTTTCCTTAGGCATTGTTTGATGTTTTTGAGTTGTTTTTGGCTAGTTTTGAGACGTTCGGAAGTCGGTACGCATAGGATGACATTTGTGGAGTATCGTTTGGATTGATCGAGGTAAGTATCACTTCTAAACTTGGTGCTGAGGGTATGAACCCCTGAATATACGTGATATGTGTTTGGTGTTGAGGCTACGTACATCCTAGGTGAAGGGCGTGTGGGCGTGCCCGTGTGAATAGTGACTGTGTAATTACCTAATCTTATTTGTATCTATGAAATCTCTACGTGCAAGAGTCATTAAGCTGTGATCCATGTTAGAAACCATGTCTAGGCTATATGCTTATCCTGTTGGGACCCACTGAGATCATTTATGTTGTTGAGTTATTTGCGTACATTGCAATTTCATAGTCAGTCATACGATTCATCTGCATATTATATCTCAATCTTTATTACCATTTATTGATACATTACATCATCATTTTGGGATGATTTTCATGACATTGTGAGCACGAGAGACTTGAGAGATTGATGACTGCGTGAGGCCGAGGGCCTGATTGTGAGGATATTGATAGGATCAGGTTTTACGTCGCAGCAGGTATTATTGATTCATGACGGGACCGGGCTGTATTTCTATGCCTATACTGAGTGCATTCAACATGCACACTTGATATACACGCATAGAAATGCATTTTTCCTCATGTTGTACGGTATTGTGTCATTCATGACTTCACATACACATTGACATGTAGGCATAAAGACGTATTTTCCTCATGCCATTTGAAAATGAAACATATACCTGTTGAAAGTTTTGGGAAAAATCACAGTTTTACAAACTTACTCATATTTTGGTAATTTCGGTAAAAGATTTGGGTTTCCACTGATATACTTGAAAAGCATGCCTATTTTCCGGAACTGTGAATGAGCTGAGCACTATATCTCGGAGTTACTTCTTTTATCAGTTTTATTGTGTTTGTTATGAACCGTTGTTGACTATTGGTGTTGGACTTCGAGCTTTGTTCCAGCTCGTTCGCTACTTTCAACCTATGGTTAGGTTTGTTACTTATTGAGTACATGGGGTCGGTTATACTCACACTACACTTCTGCACCTTGTGTGCAGATGTTGGATGCTGATGTTGCTGTGTACAGCGGGAGATAGATTTGAAGATGTACCTGCTTTCCGGTTACAGCTGCCTCTTGACCTTGGTAGCTTTAGAATTTTAATCTGCTCATGTATATTTCAAACAGATGATGTACTTTGTGTCGTACTAGCTCTGTAAATTCTAAATCTTAGAAGCTCATGATTTGCACTACCAGTCCTTGGAAAATGTATAAAGGTTGAGTTATTTTACCATTCATTTGTCTCAAAAAAAATATCATTAAATTGGATAGTTGTTAATTAGGTTACCTAACGGATTGGGTAAGGTCCATCACGATTAGTTAGATTTTTTATCGAGACATTGTCGTTATTTCTTGTTTTTTAGTAGTGGACAGGTTTCTAGTAGCAATCAACAACCTTTTTTTCTAGTATTTCATATCGCTTTTCTTCTCCTTAATAGCTAGAAGTTCTACAAAATGAAAAGCTCGAGGAGTTTGTACCATCTATTCCAGCATCTATTCAGTGTGGTTGGATTCTTATTTACGACAACTCTTGCAAAATAAGAATATAATATATGTAGATGGTCAAATGGCTTTAAAGTGTTATGTCTCGTCATTGTTTAATTTGGGCAGGGAAATAGATATAGTACGTGGTCATTGGTCATTCATTCTCTTTTACTCTAGTGTTTGAAGTGAAATGCATGTATTTTAAGTGTATTATCTATTGGATTATTTTGTGGCTTTAATTATTTCCTTACATTTTTAGGAAATTCATAATCCCTATATATTTAGGAAAACTCATTGTCTTAATAGATTTGGGAAAGGAAAACCTATTGTCCTTGTCAAATTGGGAAACCTTTCTCTTATAGGTTTGGGACTATTTGGGATCTATATATAGGGGTTGTAGTTGGTGATTCTACAGATTGTATTGTGCTTTTTTTCTCATTCATAGTGGAAAGATCTCTCAGGTTCTGTCCGAGGATTAGGCTTAGTCAAACCTCGTTAAATCCTTGTGTTGATTTTACTTCTCTATTTGCTTTGTGTGCGATTGTGTGCTAGTTAACCCACGATCTTTCGCAACAATTGGTATCAGAGCAAGGTTCGGGTTTCTACATATAATCTAGGGTTAAGATATCTTCGTCATCTTCAACAAAGTACAAAGTAGAGAAATTCGACTAGGGTTCTAGTTTTTGTCTATGGAAGATTAAGATGAAATCATCCCTGGTGTTACAAGGGTTATGGAAGGCAATTGATGAGAATTTTTCTGGAGTGATGAAAGAGACAGAGAAGGCTGACCTGAAAGAAAACTCTTTGAGTGCGATCTTCAAGAGCGTTACAAATATCGTTTTTCGGGAAATTTGCTGAAGAAACTTTTGCAGCAATGGCATGAAAGAAGCTGAAAGACCTGTATACTAGGAAATCGCTGACAAACCGCCTCTACCTGAAAAAGCGGTTATACAATCTCCATATGAACGAAGGTACACCTGTTAAAACTCACCTTGATGAGTTTAATTCAATTATAATGGACCTAAAGAACGTGGATATCAACATTGAGAGTGAGGATCAGGTCTTGATTGTGTTATGTTCTTTACCATCGTCTTATGATATTTTTGCCGAAACGCTACTATATGGGAAAAACAGTCTCGCGCCGCCTTTTTCCTCGCGGAGTCCGGGTTTCGATATTTTGGAACAACTCCTTTCTTTTTTGGGAATTGGGTATGAGATTTGAAGAGTCGCCACCTAACGGATTAAGGTGCGTTAGGGAACCTAGAACAATTAACTCGTAAAATCAGTTTACATTACCAGAGATTGGGTAAGGACTCGAAATTACCTTGAGGGGAAGGTGTTAGGCATCCCTCGAGGTCCAGAACGATGGGTCCCGACCAAACTCAATTTAAGCGGATTAGTCTTTAAGGAAATAGAGCAGTTTAAACAAATGGAGATTATTTTAAACCGGGAATTAAAGGGGTCCTTAGTTTATTAGGCTATAGGATCACTTCAATGCAAAACTCGGTAACCTTCCCCAAATTAAGGTGTTACGCGTAGCATTAGCGCACAAGTCATCATCTCCTTTACTACCAATCCCCCCCCCCCTTCAATTATTACCTAAGGGTTCTAATAACATCCAGTACGTACCTTGTGCGTGCACTACCCGTCCCAGTTTAGGACCTCTATTTAAGGTGGTTCTAGACTCACCTAAGTTGTTTAAAAGGAAAAAACTAAGCGACAAACAAAAATCAAGTAGGACTGTCACATAAGGAGCAATTAAGTGGGCTCATGTTAACCTCCACAAATAGATAAACAAATGCACGTTGTTCAAACAAAAAATTTTAAATAATTTTAGGATCCTCTAGGTAGGATATCTAAATGAGCACAAAACAGAATATACAACAGTTTTAAAACGAGCGGACGAGTGCCTATCAGTTTGCCTACTGATTTGGTTAATGCTCTGAATCCTGGCACATGTCAAACAAGAAATCACGATTTTTAGACCCAGAATTTTAATTATCCTACAGGCTTGCCTAAGTGATAATCGAGTAGAACCCTATAGACATGGTATCTATGCTGTAAACCAGTTATTGATTTTAATAGGCAGATTTCATCTTTTAGATCTTAAAGGCATGCTTTCTAAGTGCTGAAACTGATTATAAGCATTATTTCTTATAGACATGATATCTAAACACATAAACTGATTTTTTACACTTACTTCCTATAGGCATGATATCTAAGTGTCAAGACTGATTTTATATATATTTCCTATAGGCATGATATCTAAGTGTTGAAACTGTTTTTACGCTTATTTTTTGTAGGCATGATATCTAAGCGCAAAAACTGATATTTCCTATAAGCATGATAACTATATGCAGAATTGATTATTTTATTTCCTATAGGCATGGTATCTAGGTGATTTTTAGTTCGTATAGGCAGGATCTCTATTAATCATGTGTAGGCAAAAATCTTTAAGCACATTGCCAGGAAAATAATTATTCAAACAGACAAGATCCTATAGACATGGTTACTAATGCACAAAATGTGCATAGATCCTGTGGCCATGATTTCTAATGCAAGGAATCTATGAACAAAATTTTTAGCATACGAGTGAAGTACAAAACAAAACAATTAGAAATCCATATAGACATGATCTCTAAACAAATATAAAGCTCACATAATCATCAACAATCCTATAGGCAGGATTTCTACCCAAGTTCCAAGCAAAGATATAGTATAACCCCCCCCCCCCCAGCTTTTACCAATAACCCCATATCTATTTTTACAAGGATTATTACATTATTATAGACCAATACGAATATATTACATAATGAAAAAAGAAATCATTATACTATAGGGAGACTTAGCAGACCCAATGTCAACGTGGAAGCCAGGCCCTCAAGCAAGTCTGATGTCCTTAGGTAGTCCACAATACACAAAATGGGCTTCTGGTGTGTCAATGTTCTCAAGGGCCTCAGGGACCCCGGGCAATGCTCACACCAGAACCTTTTCAAAGAAACAATTTTGTAAAGAGTTTGGAAGGCCAGCCCTAGTGTGTCAGAGTTCAGAGGAGTCTCATGGACCCTAGGCAGTGCTCACATTGGGGGTGGTATGATCCTAGATAACTAAGAGTAGAAGTTTGAAAATAGTGTATAAGGGTAGGGGACAGTTTCAGAAAGAAAGCAGCAGAACATAACCATATTTCAGTAGATTGACTCATATATAGTTACCGGTAGTTAAACAATCACAACAACATAGGGACACTGGAATCATAGACATAATAGAGTCACATTTGAGTCAAACAAGGTTTCACATTGCCGGAGTTGACTTAGTCTATTAACTATTACTAGGTGGAATCATATAGACATGTATTTAGCAGAGAGAAACATACTGACTAATGAGACAACCATACAGAAAAGGTAGCAGGAATTTAAAGCACATTATTCTTGAAAGAAGTACACAGAAATCATGAATTGATCAGGAACATGCTACGGTAAATTATCAGCACATAAAAACAAGACAGGAATTGGGGCATGCTAGTTGAGAAACCGGTAAACAAGTGCCATGGATCAAACAGGAATATGCTCAATTATACTAACCATACTAACATGTAAGACAGGGCAAGTTAACATGAACTAAGGCATGCTAGTTAAGAGAGCAATAAACAGGAACACAGAGCAAACAGAAGCATGTTGAAACTCATAATGAACTGATACATAGCATATAGAGGAGAGCATGATAACAGAAATTGAGGCATACTAGTTAAGAGGTAGCAAACAGGAAGTTGAAGGCAAGTGGAATCCAAGAGTCTAGCCTTGGCTTTCAGCCGGCTAGACAGAATAGCAAATAGAAGTAACAGAAAGAACTACAGTTGTGAGTGTGTAAGCAAGAGTAAGAGTTTATATGTGTAGGTGTTTCTATATCTTCTTATGTGTGTTCATGTGTTCTAGAAAATCAGAATGATGAGGTTATATAGAATTCAGCAGAGTAGAACAAATAAGGTAAAGAAAATTAAGAGTTCACAAATCATACAACAATTAATTAAGGATAAACCCAATCAATTAACACGATAGAATCCGGGAAATATCACTTAGATTAGGGAGAATCAATCAACATGCAAGATTGAAGTTTAATAAGGTAAACAAATAAATCAGAGACCATCTAGGGGTCGGTTAAAACAATCAAATCCCAGAAATCATGCTAATAAGCAGGTAGTACCAATTATGAGTCACAAATAAGGAAAAATAAGTAAAATCACGGAGAAATATAATTTCGAACCCTAATTAGGCAAATAAAATCAGTTAATCTCTGTTAATTGACAGGGCCAAAGAATAACGGGCAACTATCAGAACAAATAGTGAAATGATTAGAAACCCTAGGGATTAGAACATAGATATGAAAAATCAGTCGAACAAGTAAAGAGAACCAGAGTTAAACACTTAAAAAGTTTAGAACTTTTGCAGAAATGTAAAGAAATGAAACCCTAGTTTTAGGGAAAAGCTAAAATCGGAATAACAAGAAAAATAGAATATTTTTAAAGAGAAATATCAGATAAACTCAAAACATCTCAGATCTATAGAGATTAGAACAGACTCGAGTGGAAAGTGGCTAGGGTTTTAAAAAAAATGACAGAGGTGAGAAAAAATCTGGTTTGGAACCAGAGGTTTAGGCCATAAACATGAATATAACAGTACTCACAAACATGGAGATGAACACAAGCAGGTTCATCGAGAAAATGAAGAGTTGAAGCCAAGTCTGTATTGAATCTCTTCGAGATTCCATCAAACAACAAAGAAATCGAATAGCCAGTAGAGATAAGAGGTTGGATGGGGCCTAAAATCAAAGGGAAACCCCATGGATTGTAGGGTTTCCAGCGACGACGCGTTAGGGTTAGGGGAGAGTTTGAGAGAGAAGAGAGGAGGAGGGATTCAAGGGCGGCGGGGCGGAAGAAATGATTAGGGTTAGGGTCGTTTGGTTAAGTTAAAAAAGGATAGTTGATCCTGGACCGTTGATCTTCTGAGATCAACGGCCAGGATTAAATATTGGGCTGGGTCGGGTTAGGAAATTGGGTCATGGGTATGATTTAATTGGGCTGGGGTAGAAAACTGGGCTAAGGTCCGAAAATTAAAAAGAGGCTATATGCTAAATACCCAATTAATTTAATAAAATAATTTATAAATAATAAAAATATAATTTGTGCATGAAAATAATTTAAAATAATTACTTAATACTATAAAAATATAAAAGGTCATTTTCTGTATAGATAATGTAATTATGCATATGCATGGGCTATAATTGCAAAAATGTGCAATTCTAGTTTAAAAAAATGCAAATGTAATTATAAAAAATGTAATTAAAATATTTAAGCGCTATTTCGGAATAAATGATGAATTTAGATGATTAAATCATCATAAAAATATAATATGAGGGATAATTATTGGATATTTGTATAGGAAAAATGCTGAAATAAGTTGGTTGAAAGCCTTTAAAATTATAGAAATGCTTGTGCATGTTTGTAAATGGATGTGCACTATTTTTGCATATTAAAAATATATGAGGGAAAAATTGGGTATCAACACAGAGTATTTTACCGGAAGATGTTAGTAATGCACTAAAATCTAAAGAGTTCAAAAAGAGCTTTCCAAACAGCATAACTGAGGGTGAGGGCGTTGTGAGTAGAGGAAGAACACAACAAAAGGACTTTAACAGAAAAAAGTCAACCGCCACATCGAAGTCTAGAGCAAGGAAGCAGAACTGCTATGAGTGCGGAGAGCAAGGTCACTACAAGAGAGATTGTCCCGAGCTGAAAGAGAAAATAGGGAAGCAGAAAGTAGATAATTCGGCAAATGTTGTTTACGCTGGCAATAATTCTGGTGATAGTGATTATGTAGGGGAAGTCTATGCCTTGAGTTCTAGTCATGGGCAGAATTTTTGGGTTCTTGATTACACAAGAATTGGTTTGCAACATACAAGCAGATCAGTGGGGCTGTCTACATGGGAGATGACAATCCATTACTAGTAGAGGGGATTAGTAACATCAGATTTAGTATGTTCGATGGAATTATCAGAAATATTAAGTGTTTGCATATTCCTCGAATAAAGAGAAATTTTATTTCTCTTTCGACTTTGGATGATCAAGGGTATATGTTTCACTCTAATAATGGAATACTTAAAGTGTGAAAAGGCTCCATGGTACCCATGAAGGGTAAACTGCATTCTAAATTGTATCATCTTCAGGCCAGTGTAATTGAAGGGGAAGCTGCTGTAGCTTCTGGGAAAAATGATCTGAATCAGTCTCAGTTGTGGCACTTGCAATTTGATCATATGAGTGACATGGGATTGTCTTTGTTAACAAGAAGAACTTGCTGGATGAGTACAAAAATAAGCTTCAAATTTTTTGTGAACATTGTGTGTTTGGTAAATGGACAAGGGTAAAGTTCAGCAAGAAGGCCGAGTACAAGACAAGAAACAAGTTAGATTAAATACATTCAGACTTATGGGGTCCAAATAGAGCTCCCTCCAAGAGTGGTGTCGGGTATTTTATGACCTTGATTGATGATTACTCAAGGATTGTGTGGGTGTATTTTCTAAAAACAAAAGATGAGGATTTCCAACATTTGTTAAATGGAAGACAATGGTTGAGAGGAAGATGAAAAGAAAAGTAAAGAAAAGTTAAGCGTCTTCAAACTGACGATGGATTGGAATTTTGCAATTCTGAGTTCGATAATTTCTGCAGCAGAGAGGGCATAGTAAGATACTGCACTTGTGTCGGAACACCATAACGAAATGTTGTTGCAGAACGTATGAACAGAATGCTTTGTGATAGGGCACGAAGCATGCTTTCACACTCATATGTTAGCAAGTATTTTTGGGCTGAAGCAATCACTACGGCTTGTTGTTTGGTCAACAGATTACCATCCACAACTATTGAGTTCAAACTCGTTTTGAAATATGGTCCAGTTTGCTTGCTGATTATTAGAATTTAAGGATATTTGGTTGTCCTGCATATGCTCATGTGAGGGATGGAAAACTTGAACTAAGAGCATAGAAGTGCATATTTCTAGGGTATGCAACTGATGTGAAAGGTCATAGGTTGTGGTGTACAGATCAAAGACTCCATGTCTAATTATCAGTAGAGATGTAACATTCAATGAATCTGCCTCACTGGACGTCATAGGGATAAGGCAATAACAGAAGCAGATCGTGGTGTCAGTGACCGCATAGAGCTGGAAATTGATTCTTCACAAGCTCGGGCCAGTAGTTCTAAAGTAGAGAAAGTGGCGCCGGTGCAAAATATTGATCAAGATGATAATGTTGATTCACCTACGCAACAACAACCAAATAGCATTGCAACAGGCAGAGAGAAGAGAGTGATCAACCGACCGCAAAGGTTTGCAAATGTAGTTGATGGGAATCTTCTTGGATATACAAATTCTATGGGATTTTCTTTGGCAGTTGCAGAGACCTTTGATGAGTTTGAGTGTTATATCTATCCTGAAGCTATTCCAAGTACAGGACTAACTCGACGAATTAGTATTATGGCTAAAACAATTGAATCTTTTAACAAGTTTAGGCATTGTCTAGACTTAGTTGATGTGTGCGGCAATGGGTAGAGCCCTTGCGAGGGCTGAGGGCAAGATAGAGAGACATTGTTCCTATTGATGAAGATAATTCAAGCCAAGGGGAAGATTTGTTATTTTGTGGCTTGAATTATTTCCTTGTATTTTTAGGAAACCCATAATCCCTATAGGTTTAGGAAACCCCATTGTCCTAATAGATTTGGGAAAGTAAACCCTATTATCCTTGTCAAATTGGGGAACCTTTCTCTTATAGGTTTGGGACTATTTGGGATCTATATATAGGGGTTGTAGTTAAGGATTCTAGAGATTGTACTGTGCTTTACTTCTCATTTATAGTGAAAAACTCTCTCTGCTTCTATTCGAGGATTACACTTAGCCGAACCTCGTTAAATCCTTTTGTTGATTTGTCTTCTCTATTTGCTTTGTATGTGATTGTGTGCTAGTTAACCCACGATCTGTCGCAAAACTTTAAAAGACTACTAAATATTTACACGTCTATTCAATTGTAATTTTAATTTTAAGTACTCCATAATAATGTATTTTTTAGGCTAACTCGAACGATGCAACAAATAGTGATTGTTTACCTTCAAAATAATTTTAACAATTATATTTGATTTTGTGGTTCTTAAAATATATGATTTATTTCAATAATAGTTGTTTGGAAATAGATGCTAAGTGTGAGTAAAGAGAAACAAGAACAATTGAGGAACAATTGATGAAGAAACAATGATAACGAAGGCCTTCAAGATAGCCTTTTGCGGTTAATAATAGGCAATAAATGAAGAACAAAAAATGAGCAATGAATGAACACGCAGTAAATCAATAGAGCAATTGTTCAACACGTTTAGGCAAGAAAAGAAGAGAATGTTCTATTGTATTCAATATTCACGTCTGTTACAAAATGACAAGGGTCCCCTTTATATAGGAGGGGGGAATCCCAACATAGTACAAGTATAATAATGATGAGGAAATGCTTATTGGTACAGCTGTATAATGGCTCGTTACGGATTTGTACTATTCTTGCAGACTTGGTCAGCTCTAGCCACGTATCCTTGAGAGTTTTCCCGCCTATCTATGACGATCATCGATTTGTACTGCTCCAAAATTGACCACAGTGAAACTTCGATATGTTCCCTCGAGGACGCACCTCGGGGTCACACTTTAAATTCTGCTTCGAGTTTTTCAAGGTCGGGCGTGGAGAGCCATAGTAGGCCCAAAGTCGAACTCCCTGATTTTGGCCGTATACAGATAGTCCCCGCATTTCTTAGAATGAAATGATAAGAAACGACTTTGATCTCGATTTTATCGAGGTTCTTGTGATGATATCACGTTCGTGACGTAGGCGCTCGAAGCGATCGAAACATCCCGTCGGTTCATTCCCCCAGAAACATTGAATGCACTGCCGGTCCGTTTCCTAAAAACATTGAATGCGCCGTTAGTTTCGCCATCATTTCTCTATAAATAAGGGATTTCTTTAACCAAAACTTCACTCATTCTTTATTCAACAACCTTTAGACCTTTCCCTTCTCTGTATCCTCTTCTGATCTCTTATTTTTATGGCTCAAACCTGTGACCACAAGGTCATAAGGCAGCAACCTTGTCAGTTATGCCATGGCTCTTTTTCAAAGCCTTTCCCCACTAAGTGGAATTATACTGAGTCGTTGTTGTTGTTGGTTTCGTTGTTGTTGTTGGCCCGAATTAATTAGAGGAGGACATCAAATTCTTCGCGTATCCGAATATATGTGGACTTTACACCGATGCTCATCACTCTTAACTTCAACCTGGTGTGGCGCTTCATTCCTTTTGCTTTCCATGCAATGAGGTAGAACTATCTACTAACTTTTGCATCCCACACCGGTGCAATGTCTCAAGAAGTGGCTTCATAATAGTAGTGTCGACGAGACCCATACTCGTTAAGTTATTCGCCAGGCCACAATTTTCTTAGCTTTAAAAGGTTTTGCTCTTTGATAGGCTATAGCCTTTTCTTCATCTATTGCTGTTTCGGAGGAGGTTCTCAAAAACGCCGCTCTAAAGATCGAAATGGAGTCCCCGAGCAAAAGGTTCTCGAAGATGTTGCTCTCGAGGATATACCCTTGAAAGTAGATTAGGCCTTTGGCTGTTGTTGTTTTTTTTTTTTGCTTCTTTGTTTCTGTGTAGGGGCCCCTCATGGGCTTTGTGAACATCTTCTATTAATATAAGAGTGTCTTCATTTTGCCTTCGATTTGTGTTGAACACCATTCTGCATTTGTTTGTGAAAAAATCCAATTGCACGACTCTAACGATTAGTCCGAATACTGGACCCGGAACATAATAAAGCCTTTAATTGATTAATATGATGCTTCTTAAAGTCCCTTGTTACCCCTCGGACTAAGCTTGGATTGATTTGATGCGAACTTAGGTCACTGGGACTTCTGAGTTCGAGCTGAGCGAGAGCTGGGTCTCGATTTTTGAGATAAAGCTAGCCCTTTCAGGCTTCGTTGATAGTCCTCGAGTGAGAAGTTACTCGAACTCGGGTAGCCCTTGGGCTTAATAGTCGAGTGAGCGTTTGCTCCAACTCAAAATAAAGATAGCCCTAAGGCTTTATTAATAGTCACCGAGTGAGAACTTGCTCGAACTCGGTTAGCGCCACCTTGTATCGACCAAGAGCAAAACGGTAGCGCCACATCACATTAAGGAATGCACCCCCCTGCCGTGTGAGATAACGTCCGATTTCAAAATTGAAAAACCCGTTTCCACACCGGGCCGTTGCGAACCTATGTCCCAATATATTTGTTTGGTAACCAAGACCGAGCTTGGTCAAGTAAAAGAGGATTGCGAATGGGATAACAATAAAAAGGTAGTGATTCCTTCCTCTAAGGAAGATATAACCACGTACTTGAGTGCATATACTTACCCGTTTACATTGGGCCCTGCAGTTTCGACCTAGGGTCCCACAAACCCCGTTATCCTCGACTTTTGCTAGCAGTTCCAAGTGACACCCGGCCAGATCTACCCTTCCTTCGGGCAAATTATTTACTTACTCAGGTTCTTTTCGAACCAAATCGAGGGGATGTCCTTCACCCTCGATCATTTGCTTAGATTGTATAGTCCTCAACTTTATCCGGGGGGGGGGGGGGGGGGCTTGATAAAGTTGAAATGTCGATCCTTAAAATCTCTATATGTTAGTGTCGATGAGGACAAAGACCGTGGGTTGATGAGCCGGTTTGTCCGAGTCCAAACCTCTGATCTCATTCCTGTTGATTGGATGCCATTCCCCGAGGAATGGAATTCCAAGTGTAAGTGATATACTGAACTCTATTATTTTTGTTCTCGCTGAAGCCAGAATCCGTAAGGACGTTTTCTTTCCTTTTCCGTAGCGATCCCGTGGATGCCAAATGAGGTCCCTAATCTTGCGGACTGGGCCCGCAAACTGGCGGCCTCTTCGACTTATGACGAGAGAAAGTGGCGAGTTTTGTTGAAGGGCAAATGGGAGGCTAAGCACCATGGTATGTGCTATGTAGTCCTTCTCTCGAGGAGTACTTTCCTTTACGCACACTAATTTCTTTGTTGCAAGCATCAATGAGTTTTCTGAGGTGAGGTCGTCCCCTTTCGAGGAGCAGGTAGGACCTTCGACTTATGAGACAAGGAAGGATAATAAAAGAAAGAGATCCTCGAAGGACGAGGATTCCCATAGCAAGGCAGGACCCGCCCGGGGGCGCGAGGAGGACGTTGCCGCTGACGAAGATCTCATATTTATCGGTTGTTCTGTGGACATTAATGCACCTGGAGAGGATGATTCTACATTGATGGCTCGAACCAGGAGACCTCCCGAGACTGTTGAGCCCGCTGGTCTCGTGGTCCCTAGTCCCGAGGGAGAGGTTCCACAAGAGAGGAGGGGCGAAGGTCCTTCATTACCTGATTTGGCAGCTGGTTCTCAAACGTCGGGAAGTGCTCCGATGGAAATGGGCTTCAACGTATCTCCTCCTAATCAGAGTACCTCGAGTTGCTCTATCGGGGCCGGTGAGACCGAGCCGGTAGATGCGAAATCGACCTTCGAGGAAGCTCAGCGACTCTGCTCTATGGTGAGTTTTGAAGTCATTATTACTTTTCTAACTTCATACTTTCTTCTTTTTAACTGAACCTTCTTTCTCATAGGCCTTCGATGAGCTCAAATCTGAGCTACTTCACTGTGAGGCTAAGTTGCGTAAAGCCTTGAATGGGGCGAAATCTCTCAGGCTTCTTTGTGATAAGAAGACAAGAAAGTTGATATATCTTCGATCGGAGTTGAACTGAAGTTATGATGATGAAGGCAACCTCGAGAAATAGGTAGCCTCTATTTTGAGATACAGGCTTCTTCTCCCATCTTCAGAAACTAACGTTTCGGTATCTCAATTGAAGAGAAAGACAGAGATGCTGGAATGCCTTTGGGGCAAGCCAACCAGGTTAATTCTGAATGTAACGAATTGAAGGCGCAGATAGATGCTCGTGTTACATCCAAAAGGAATGCTTTGGCTAAGGCCTCCGCCCTCGAGATACAATTTCGTAATGCTCGAGAAAGCAACTTGGTCCAGACGAGCAGGATTGCTAAGCTTGAAACAGATCTTTTGAAGATGAAGGCCGAAAAAGGACGCTCGAGCCGAAGCCGAAGAGGTTCGAGCGAAGGCCGATAAGAAGGTGGCCATCTATCTGAAAGATGTTGAAGCTCGTATGAAGTTGAGAGGGGCTTCCGATCGAGAGAGGAGAAGCAATGAATATGTCCGATGTAGATCCCGGAGGGAAACTCTCGAGGAGATTCATGGTAAGGGCTTCGATCTCTCAGAGGAGATAGAGCAGGCCAAGGCGGATGAGTTCGACGCCATGTTCCTCGTTTCCGATGCTGAGGAGGAGGCCGGTGAGGGAGCTGGTCCTGAGGGAGCCGATTGAGACATAGTCATCGAGGGGAAAGGCTAGTTCCTGAGGGTAAACTAGGTTTTTCTTTCTTGTTCATTGTATAGGGGTCCCTGTGGGAGTGTCATAAGTGTATGTTTATGCCATTATTTATAATAAAAAGGAACCCTTTTGCTTTCCCTTTATATAAATTTTCACTTGCTTGTGTCTTTGTTTGTGTTTTGAGTTTTGATGCTTGCCGATAATTATTTCGATATGTTGGACTTTAAGATAAGAACCCTTAGGTTGTGTTTGATGAGTAATTGATAATGGTTGACCGTTTAGTGCTCGATCCTCGAATCAAGTTTTGACTCGGGCTCATTGACCCTTAGGTTTTCAACATATTGGCCCTTAAGCTCTTTAGATCGACACATAGGCTCTTTAAGCTGGCCCTTAGGCTCTTACAAATTGGCCATTAGGCTCTTTAGGCTGGCCCTTAGGCTTTTACGCATTGGCCTTTAGGCTCTTTAGGCTGGCCCTTAGGCTCTTACACATTGGCCCTTAGGCTTTTTTAGATTGGGTCGATGCGACCTCTAATATGGCTATAGTTTTTCCTCATTTTGGCTAAAGACTTTTGAAGTTCTGATTATGCTTTGGCATGTTTTATGTTCGTCCGACTCTTCGACGGCTCAAATGAGAACCTCGATTATGAGTCGATATGTGACGATAGCAGAGTACCTCGGGAGCTTCGCTTGAAGGCTGAGTTTTCGAAACCTTTTCATTGAAGGCTGATTGTTTTTGAAGCTTTTTATTGTTCAGAGCTGATATTATCGAAGCTCCTTTGCTTATGCCGAGGGTAGCGTAATTAACCGGTTCTTTTCAAAGTATTTGAAGGCCTTGAGTTTTATGGCGGCAGTCGAACGTCTCCGAGCCACGTTAATTTGGCCATAGCCTTTTAGTTCGACCGTAGTCTTTATGTTTGGCCGTAGCCTTTAGTCCCCGGGTGCGGTGACCTTGGCATCTATATTGAGGGTATGCCTTTTTAGGGGTCTTACAAGTTCCAATATATAGCCTTGGCCTTAATATCGCGGTTATGCCTTTTTATGGTCTTATAAATTTGGGCATGCCTCATTGAGGTCTTACAGATTTGATGTTGCCTCACTGAGGGCTTATGAGCTCGAAGTTGCCTGGTTGAGGTCTTACGAATTCGAGTCTTCGAAAAAGAGCGCAATGCATGCTTTAAACCCCAAGGTCTTCGAGCAGGAGGGTGCTTCAGTTCCTCTTAATCGAACACCTGCAATAAGTTAGTATAAAACATAAATGAAAAGGGAGAGGGTTGTACCTTAGCGAGGATAGCGTTCGAGCCTCGATACGTTTCAATTGCTTTCTCCGAGGATTCGGCACGGTCCTTTATTCACTCATTCGGATGTAGCCGAGAATGTCGGTTGTGGTTTCTACTTGGATGTTTGCTTGTCTTTAGGCATCTTCGATGTAGAGGGTGTCGATGCCGGTGCCATGTCATGCACCGCGAACATCTCTCTTGATGCATGCTCTCTGTACACTTCTTTTACTCCACCCTTGGTTGGAAACTTCATCATTTGATGAAAGGTTGATGGCACTGCCCTCATACTGTGTATCCACGACCTTCCAAGTAAGGCATTGTATCTCATGTCACCTTCAATGACATGAAACTTGATATCTTGGATTGTACCAGCCACGTTGATCGGGAGGATGATCTCCCTTTTCGTTGTCTCGCTCGCCATGTTGAATCCATTGAGGACTCGAGAGGCGGGTACGATGTGGTCGAGCAGTCGAGCTGCTCCACCACCCTCGACCTGATTATGTTGGCCGAGCTACCTGGATCCACGAGCACACGTTTAATTTGAAATTTATTTAACAGAAAAGAAATTACCAGTGCATCATTATGAGGTTGAGACAAGGTCTTGATGTCCTCTTCGGTGAATGTGAGAGCATCCTCTGGTATGTAACTCCGAGTTCGCTTTTCCCTGGTGATGAATATTTCTGTCTTCTTGACAACGGGTCCCTGCGGGGCGTCGACCCCTCCAATGATCATGTGGATGACGTACTGTGGTTCTTCTGGTTTGTTCTTCCTGTTTGCCTCTCTTTCCCGAAATTGGTTTTTAGCTCGGTCACTGAGGAACTCTCGAAGGTTCCCTTCGCTGATAAGTCGGGCTACCTCTTATCGAAGCTGTCTGCAATCCTCGGTCCTATTATCGTGAGTGCCATGATATTTGCATACCAAGTTAGGGTTCCTCTGTGAAGGATCTGACGGTATGGGTTTTGGCCACCTGGTATCTTTTATTTTACTTATGGCCGATACGATGTCCGAGACATCAACGTTGAAGTTGTACTCAGATAGTCGGGGTGCCTCTACAGGCCCAATGTGCCTATCGAAACTGACCTTACTCGTGAGTCCCCGAGAACTTTGACCTCGATCTGGCCTTCGATCTCCTTGAGGTGTATTACGCCTCGGGGCGTTTCTTCGATCTTCTACATACGGTTAGTATCTTTCCATGTTTTGTCTCGACTCTCTTTTTGTAAACCTTTGTTCCTTTGTTAAGAGCCTGCTAGGATATACTGAGCCCGAGGGGGCTCCTAATTGGTCGTCTTCGACCCTGATCTTCGATTATACCTATTGTGCACATCCGCCCAGGTCACGGCGGGATATTCGATCAAATTTTGTTTTAGCTGCTTCAAAGCTACCGAGCTTCGTTCATTCAAGCCCTGAGTGAAGGCCTGTACTGCCCAATCATCGGAGACTGGTGGTAATTCCATTCGCTCAATTTGAAAGCAAGATACAAATTCCCTTAGCATCTCGTTTTCTCTCTGTTTGATTTTGAAGACATCGGACTTCCTGGTGGCTGTCACGCCCCGAACTTGGGGGGCGAGACCGGCACCTAGTGCCTTACCTATCCTTGCGTACCAACTTGCAACTAAGGGACTCTGAACATATGATGTCATACTTTTGGCCATGGGCCACATTGCAAGACGACCACGAATGCTGACAAAATATCAAATAAAACTTGACCGACAAGTCCGTCATATTTATTACAGCGGACAAACCAACAAAATATACATACAAGGCCTGAAAGCCCAACATACTGCACTAACTGACAAGATATGTCTACAAGCCTCTACTAATGGATATACTATGATCGGAACAGCTCTCCGACCTACTCATGACATATATACGTATATATATAAGATATACATAAAGCTCTAGACCCGGAAACTCCGAAAGGCATGGAGCTTACCGATCAAGTTGAACACGGGCAACACTTATTGAAGAGGTCTACTCGTCTGTCTGTCTGACCTGCACGCATGAAATGCAGCGTCCCCAGAGAAGGGACGTCAGTACGAAATAATGTACTGAGTATGTAAGGCAATATACTGAAAGATGAAACTGAACCGATAATATAATAACTGCAAACAGCTGGAAGTCCAAGATAATTTGAAGATATGCTTACCTACTGATACTGACTCAATTCTCCCAATATAGTAAGTAAAATAGTTGTCCGGCCCTATAAGGCTCGGTATACATATATATCTGCTCTGCCGTAGTAGGCTCGCTCATAAGCGCTCGGCCATACTAGGCTCTGTATCTCGACCAACTGGGCTCGCTCATATGCGCTCGGCCACAGTAAGATCGTCATATAACTTACCATCTGATCAGAGGTTGCCATATAGGGGCCTGCCCATCGATTATGGCTCAATGGTAATGAAATACTTTTAATACTGTATATATAGACTCTCTGCTCTCTTAACTAGAAGAGGGAAATACTCAATTGAATATAAAGTCCCGATAAGGAGAATATTATAACTTACAACACTAGGAAAATATACACAATTTGCGAGACTAGCAAAATATACAAAAATTTCGGGATACGAATGTAATGACGAGATCATGCCAAATGAAAGAAGAGCTTAGCCTTAACATACCTGAGCTACGACGGAGTGGCCAGATTCAGAGAAACATATATCTTGTTTCTAGCTAATTGCACCAAAGTACAGGTAAATAGAATATTTCCCAAATGCTTTCTTTCTTTAACAGACTTGTTATAATCTTTGAATACAGCAATTACTTAAACTCAAAACATAGCTTGAAAGTTTTATGGTAGTAGTTCAACGTTCTTGGTTTCAAAAACAAGAACAGATTGTTGGACGCTTTTTTTTGTACAATGAGGTTTATGTTCCTCAACCTTTCAAACTAAGCAAGAAGCTACCAACGTTATTTGTTCTGATTCTTGAAAAGAGATAAGACTTCTAAGTCTTATCTTGGTTAACTTTAGGCTTTATTTTAATCCTTAGGTGTAGACTAGACACCTATTCATAAATGGGTATGAGTCATCTCTTAGATTGGTGGCCTTGTGCGACGTAGGGAGTGGGGCATAATTATAATTTAATTTTTTTTATCCACTTATTAGTTAACTGGGTAATGTCCTGTTACCCGGTAAATAATCAATTACCCGCATAATATAAAAATTACCACAAATTACTTAAAATTCTATTTATTTTTAAAATACTTCATATATACTTTATATATTATACTACAATGGTCATATGGTACCTTCCATGGTACTAGTTCATAATTATCGGGTATTATTGCTCGACCCGTATTTTATTCCAAAATGCCAAACTTGGACAAAATTTATTTTCTTTGACTTCTCCCCCTTTCACCTTCATGAATTTACTAATTGCTTGTGAAATAGCATAATCATTATAATTTCTAAATAATCTTTTACTTGGACTGATGTCAATTACCTTACGACAAATTTAACGTACAATACTTCAGGGTGCAACATCGTCGTAACTTAATACTGCGAAGCGTGACATCACCGTAATGTATTATTGCAGAGGGTAACACCATCGTAACATTTACTGCAGAGCATAATATCGTCGTAATATAATACTGCAGGACGTAATATTGATGTAATATTGCGGGTCGTAACATCATTCCCCCTTTTGGAACATTCGTCCTCGAATGTTGACTGATGCTCTTACCATTTCGTAACTTATAGCTCTTGTGAATACCTTAATACTCTTCTTTCCGTTTAAGCAGTTGCTCTGTGAATAAATTCAAAGTCTAGGGTATTCCCCCTTTTAGTCTTTTTGCTCATATCATGACCTGTGGTCGAAATCTTCCTAATCTTGCAACTTCTGTTACCTCCTGTCATGCAGCCTGTATGACCCTGGCGTTTTAGGTGCACTTATGCGATTCATCTTTCCTTTTTCCTTTTAACTTTTAGTCAATCTGTAGGCCTTATTTTGTATATACAATGTTTAATAGGATGCCTCTCTGGGCCTCTATAGGTATTTAGAAGTCCTTTGCTCGATACTTTTGTAGAACTTGCGAATATGGCCATATCTTATTTCATAGATCTGGCTACCCATTCACATGACTTTACTGCATTTACATGGGTTATACTATACCGTAATTTTTTTGCTTCAATCTACCTTTACTGAGGTATGCTTACCAAGTTCCCAGTTACTTTTGTTGCCTACCCTTTAGGTATAAATCTCAGTCCTTTATTGCCCATTCATTACCGTTCGTCTTCAGAATCATGGACTAATCTCATGTCATACTTTGTAACTTATATCTAACCATTGTTGATTCGCCTCAATGTTGATCTATAATCCTTTACTTGAAGACTTGAAACTTCTTACGTAATACAGGCTTACGTTGTATTGAGGAATATTTGAAGTGATTTCCATAATCATAATTCATAGTGTCTCAATGTGATTCACCGTATGGAGGTATCTTGATTTTGTGCTGCCAGCGAATTTTTTTTCCTTCTCTTCTTCTATTTTCTCTTTTTTTTAAAATCATTATTCAAACGAAGGCCCAAACGTCATCCTTTATCTGTAACAATTATCCCCTCATTTTATTACTAGGTCAGCATTTTCATTCTTTCTAAATGCTATTAATCTTAGATTCCTTTGAGTTCATTCAGGCTATACTGAACTTTCAATAACTTAGAGAAACCATTATCTCTCTTGTTTTCATGGACTTAATCCTGAGGACTTATCCATTCCCGTCACCTTTTCACTTGCCTTTCCTCATTCTTACTCATGTTTTCTTAAAACTTTGTCGCTCTACCATACTTAAGCTTGCAACCTATAAATATCCATTTATAATTCCCGCAATTCTCCTTCAACTTGCTTGCACCATAGATTTTCGTATGTTATTCTGGAACGTCAAGCGATACATCATATCGTCTCCAACTCTTCTCTACTCTCTTAACTAGATCTCTCAGTACTTAGAAATCATAGGCTGGAAGACATGCCGCCGACGATGCAACTATCATTCCCGGTTATTGGATCCCTGTGCTTATAGCCTTCTATCCAAAGTATGGACTATTCACGATCTTTTGTCTTTGAGTATCTCGTACGTTATTTACCTTTACCTTACTTACCTTAAAATCCCGCATCGTATCTTCTATCTTTTTCATGACCTCCCTTCCACCTAGGTGTAATTCACGTCCATAACTTGAAGCTCTATTATAATACTCGCACCTCAGGTACCTACACAATCCGGTAGGAGCTTCATACTGACTTCTTATGAGGCTGGTACTTCTTCTAACTGGCTTCCTTGTAGAGCCATTATAGATTATGGTTGTTGTGTTATTTCTCTTGAACATCTGAGATTAAGAGTGATTCTATCATGTTCTCAAGCAAAACTTCTATAATTTTTCTAGGTCCAATAATCAGACTCCTGATTTACTTGGGTGATGTAATTCTTTAGTTTCCTCTTCCTTCTAATCAGCCTTTATGTATGCTTAAGCTATCTTCCGATCTGGGCCTCATGGTACTAGTTATTACCTTAGCCTTTCATGGGCATTATGGAATATCCATGATATAATCTCCTAACAATTCAATCCTTTGTTTATGCCCTGGGCTCAAATCTTTCTTTTAACTTATATCGGAGTCTTCTATGGCTGTATGATTGTCAACAAATATGCTGCCTGGATAGTGCTCCAAAATCTTGAGTGTATCCATAACGTACTAACTCTGGATCATTGATCAAATAATTCTTTTGTTCCATCTTAGCTTTCTTTCAACGTAAGCTATTACTTTTCCTGGTCTTTCTGCCCCCTTGTTGGGTCCATACTTAGCTTATCTTAGTGCCCACACTTGTCAGAGTTTTCATACAACTCACAAGATCTCAAATATTATTTTTATTTCTTACTTCCCGTTCATTAGCCACGGTAGGTGCCACTTTCCTTTGGAATGCTTACAATGCTGTTGCGAGATTGTTGTTACACGACCATTTCTCCTTTAGGTCGTTGTGCTTAGGTTGAAGCCTTTTTTCTTATCTCCTCAGCTAGTCTTTCGTTGTAGTACTTAGGGAGATTCCTTGACTCTCGTAAAGCTGTGAGCTTATTAAAGCAGAAGTCATGATAAAAGGTCCCGGTCTCGGAAGAGATGCAGCATTACGAGCTATTCGTCGAAGTGGTATACTATTAACTTTCGTACGGGATGTAACTCCTATGCCACATAATGGCTGTAGACCGGACCTTTTTGATGTCCTTACTTGCCTATAATCATCCGTAGTTGCTTACTTCCATGCCCTTGTGCTTGTGTGGTTGCTTCTGAACTGTTATTTTGACTGTCTTCCCAATAGCACTTTCTTTTATCCCCGTAACACTCATACGGTACCTATAACTACTCCGACTCTTGTTTGAATATATCTCGAGTATTATAACGACATTTTTCGAGGCTGAATTCTCCATGTTGGGTTCTACTATGTTTATCTTACACGATCTGATGACTCATCTGTAACCTCTTGTTTAGCCATAACTGGGATCTTCCTAACCAATTACTAACTACTTGTTGGCCCATTCTCATATCAATATTCCTCATAATCTTTCTTGGGTTATTTCCTTTGTCTTAACTTACGTCTCGCACTGGCTCCTTATTTATTAATAACAGCTCGGGCAGGAACCTTTACTTCCTCTCCTTGATGTCGTGCTTGCACAATATTCTTGAATCGTAGCGTATCTGTAATATTTGGGTAAGTGTCATCTCATTCTTCCTTTACCCTTCCATAGTCACTAGAACCACTTCATTTTGACTTAATGTCACATCACTACATATTCCCCCCTTTAGGGGTGTACTAAGAGCTGAAGCCACGAGGATCTACCTATAGATGTTTTAGCTCTTCATCTTTAGCATCGTTCCTCAACATCAATGATCCTTACTCGCCTTGCAGCAATCCTTCTGTACCAAGGATGACAAATTCCCTTACTCGCGAGGGTGACACTTAATGTAACTGGTACATATAGTCCATTAAGCTTAACTTTGCTAACATTGCTTGCTTTAGGGAAGCGTCTTCCCAAATGACCATTCTGTGAATTCCTCATGAATCTTCTTCTGTGGTCCATTCTATTACCACCGGAACGAAATCTAAAATTACCATAATGCCGAGTACTTTTCAATCGTTCAGTCCCTAATTCATATTTAGTTTATCTTGTTTACCAGCCCATACTGATTTCTATTATTGTAGGGATTAACTTTCCCCTTTGGTAGTCGCATTGGAATCACGAACTTATTTCTCGAAATGAGGATATAACCTTATGACCTATGCTCTTTTGTTGTCTTAAGGCCCATCACCTTTTGTCTCTTCCTTCATTTGACCATAGGTTCTGTAACACTCTACCTTTTTCATCCACGTGTCACACCTTATTTATAATGCTTCCTTATCTCTCTTCTCATTACTCTGCTAATATTTTTGCATATCCCTTTTCTTGTGAAAACTTCAATACGACATTCTTTCGCTTTTAGCTTTCCTTTGCTCTATCCAGTGGCTCTTCAAGTTGTTTAATGTTCTCGCTTTACTAGGAACGCGGGCCACACTAAGGTAATATTTATCCCTTCAAGGCTTATAGTGCATGTCTTTGTAGTACACATATCTGGCTGCACTATTTTAGAGTGCACCATCTAGGTGTCTCATAAAGAGATCTATTAGCACATTTGCAATATCCTTCGGAAATGTCAACCGACGCAACCAATTCATCCATTATATCTTCTTATACTACTTTTGTTAACCCTCATAGGGCATATCTGGAAGGGGTGCGACCAATTATATATACCTCTGTTACTATTAAATATAACTCAAAAAGCTTATGTTCCTCTGCCTCAATTATAAACGCTGTTAACCGTCATTAACTGGGTACCTCGTACCCTTTTTAACCTTGCTCCTTTTACTTGCTGAAACTTGTACTTATCTTCTTAATCTATCATTGTCCTTCACCATAAAGTTAGATAGGCATTCTTGCCTTATTACGAATAAAATAGAATTTTAAAATTTGAATTCATATAAGTAAGCTCTACCACGCGATCTAGAGTAAGAAGAAAGAGTGACAGTCCTACATGCCATGTAGCCTCCTGCTTATAAGTGTGGTGCACGACACACCCATAAACAAGACTCTACTAGACACGGCTTATAGACTCCCTAGGACAGAACTGCTCTGATACCACTTTTGTCACGCCCCGAACTTGGGGGGCGAGACCGGTACCTAGTGCCTTACCTATCCTTGCGTACCAACTTGCAACTAAGCGACTCTGAACATATGATGTCATACTTTTGGCCATGTGCCACATTGCAAGACGACAGCGGATGCTGACTAAATATCAATATAAAACTTGGCCGACAAGGCCGTCATATTTATTACAGCTGACAAATCAACCAAATATACATACAAGGCCTGAAAGCCCAACATACTGCACTAACTGACAAGATATGTCTACAAGCCTCTACTAATGGATATACTATGATCGGAACGGCTCTCCGACCTACTCATGACATATATACATATATATATATAAGATATACATAACGCTCTAGACCCGGAAACTCCGAAACGCATGGAGCTTACCGATCAAGTTGAACTCGGGCAACACTTATTGAAGAGGCCTACTCGTCTGTCTGTCTGACCTGCACGCATGAAATGCAGCGCCCCGAGAGAAGGGACGTCAGTACGAAATAATGTACTGAGTATGTAAGGCAATATACTGAAAACTGAAACTGAACTGATAATATAGTAACTGCAAGTAGCTGGAAGTCAAAGATAATCTGAAGATATGCTTACCTATTGATACTGACTCAATTCTCTCATTAGTAAGTAAAATAGCTGTCCGGCCCTATAAGGCTCGGTATACATATATATCTGCTCTGCCGTAGTAGGCTCGCTCATAAGCGCTCAGCCATACTAGGCTCTGTATCTCGACCAACTGGGCTCGCTCATATGCGCTCAGCCACAGTAGGATCGTCATATACGTTACCATCTGATCAGAGGTTGCCCAATAGGGGCCTGCCCATCGATTATAGCTCGATAGTAATGAAAATACTTTTAATACTGTATATATAGACTCTCTGCTCTCTTGACTGGAAGAGAGAAATACTCAATTGAATATAAAGTGCCGATAAGGAGAATATTATAACTTACAACACTAGGAAAATATACGCAATTTGCGAGACTAGCAAAATATACAAAAATTTCGGGATACGAATATAATGACGAGATCATGCCAAATGAAAGAAGAGCTTAGCCTTAACATACCTGAGCTACGACGGAGTGGTCAGATTCAAAGAAACATATATCTTGTTTCTAGCTAATTGCACCAAAGTACAGGTAAATAGAATATTTCCCAAATGCTTTCTTTCTTTAACAGACTTGTTATAATCTTTGAATACAGCAATTACTTAAACTCAAAACATAGCTTGAAAGTTTTATGGTAGTAGTTCAACGTTCTTGGTTTCAAAACCAAGAACAGATTGTTGGACGCTTTTTTTTGTACAATGAGGTTTATGTTCCTCAACCTTTCAAACTAAGCAAGAAGCTACCAACGTTATTTGTTCTGATTCTTGAAAAGAGATAAGACTTCTAAGTCTTATCTTGGTTAACTTTAGGCTTTATTTTAATCCTTAGGTGTAGACTAGACACCTATTCATAAATGGGTATGATTCATCTCTTAGATTGGTGGCCTTGTGCCACGTAGGGAGTGGGGCATAAGTTAAAATTTAATTTTTTTTATCCACTTATTAGTTAACTGGGTAATGTCCTGTTACCCGGTAAATAATCAATTACCTGCATAATTTAAAAATTATCACAAATTACTTAAAATTCTATTTATTTTTAAAATACTTCATATATACTTTATATATTATACTACAATGGTCATATGATACCTTCTATGGTACTAGTTCATAATTATCGCGTATTATTGCTCGACCCATATTTTATTCCAAAATGTCAAACTTGGACAAAATTTATTTTGTTTGACTTGTTCCCCCTTTCACCTTCATGAATTTACTAATCGCTTGTGAAATAGCATAATCATTATAATTTTCAAATAATCTTTTACTTGGACTGATGTCAATTACCACGAGAAATTTAATGTACAATACTTCAGGGTGCAACATCGTCGTAACTTAATACTGTGAAGCGTGACATCACCGTAATGTAATACTGCTGGGTGCAACACTGTCGTAACTTAATACTGCGAAGCGTAACATTACCGTAATTTATTATTGAAGAGGGTGACACCATCGTAACATATTACTGCAGAGCATAATATCGTCGTAATATAATACTGCAAGACGTAATATTGATGTAATATTGTGGGGCGTAACAGTGGCGACCTTGATGGCACCAGCGTGTGCCCTCACAAAAGAGTCTACCAACATGGCAAATGAATCTATTGAATTCGGGGGTAGGTTATGATACCACATCATAGCCCCCTTTGACAACGTTTCTCCAACTTTCTTCAACAAGACGGACTCAATTTCGTCATCCTTTAAGTCATTCCCTTTTACAACATAAGTATAAGCGGTAACGTGCTCATTAGGGTCCTTGGTCCCATTATACTTCGGGGCATCGGGCATTCTGAGTTTCTTCGGGATGGGCTTCGGAGCCGTGCTTGATGGGAATAGTTTATACACGAACTTCTTTGAATCTACACACTTCAAAATCGGGGGTGCGCCTCGGATCTGATCGACCCTCGAGTTATAAGTCTCCACCTTTTTATCGTTAGCCTCTATCTTATTTTCTCCCGATTCAATCCTTTTGGTGAGGTCCTCAAGCATCTTCATAATAGCGGGGTCTGCTGGTGACCCGTTGTTGCTCGATCTCTCTGGTGCCTGCTCGACTCGAGGAGCCATTTCCTGTGTTGCTGTGCTTGGAGCCATCTCAAAACTGACTTGAAGGCTAACTTCTCTTTCTTCCCGAGCTTGAGTTCCCTGTGCTTCATGTTGGTTTTCCCCGCACACACATCCGTTGGTATGAGAGCTCATATCGATATGCACGGCATTGCGTGAGCCCACGTCAACGGGGATTTGTGCAGGTGCCACCCCTGGGTTTTGCAATGGTACATCGGCATCTGCACCGCTCTCTCTCCATGAAGCTCAATACCGTTGTTTTTGTGTGCATTTGCTGAGTTAGACATTTTTTTTACCTGAAATCAAAGATTCTTGGAAAAGAAAATGTGTGAAGAATAACTTGTGTTTTCAGAAAACTAGCACCAAAACAATAACTATTATTTTTAGCCCTACGGTGGGCGCCAAACTGTTTACCTTGAAAATGATTTTAGCAATAATATGTGAATTTGTGGTTCTAAAAATATGTGATTTATTTCAATATTAGTTGTTTGGCAATAGATGCTAAGTGTGAGTAAAGAGAAACGAGATATGCAAACCAATGATGTCGCAAGGCTGGGCCTCGAGTTGGCTGGAACAGGGGCTTCGGGGCTTAGTTAGGGCAGTTAGCAATGAACAATTGATGAAGAAACAATGATAACGGAGGCCTTGAAAATAGCCTTTTGCGGGTAATAATAGGCTTTAAATGAAGAACAAAAAATGAGCAATGAATGAACAAGCAGTCAATCTATAGAGTAATTGTTGAACACGTTTAGGCAAGAAAAGCAGAGAATGTTCTATTGTATTCAATATTCATATCTGTTACAAAATGACAAGGGTCCCCTTTATATTGGAGGGGGGAATCCCAACATAGTACGAGTATAATAATGATGAGGAAATGCTTATTGGTACAACTGTATAGTGGCTCAGTACGGATTTGTACTATTCTTGCAGACTTGGTCAGCTCTAGCCACGTATCCTTGGGAGCCTTCCCGCCTATCCATGACGATCATCAATTTGTACTGCTCCGAAATTGACCACAGTGAACCTTCGATATGTTCCCTCGAGGACACACCTCGAGGTCACACTTCAAATTCTACTTTGAGCTTCTCGAGGTCGGGCGTGGAGAGCCACAGTAGCCCCAAAGTTGAACTCCCCGATTTTGGTCATATACAGTGATATAAATTTATCCTAATTTAATAAAGAATCTAATTTATACAATGATGGAAGATGACTTTATTTATTACATCCTCATCCCATGTAGAAAAACCAAGTGAAGAGATGGCTTCATATTAATATTAGTATAAATAATTAAATAATCAAACTATTCTTACCCCCATATAAATAAATAATCTAATATATACAATGACTGAAGATCACTTTATTTATTACATCCTCTCCGGAGCAATAAACCAAGTGAAGAGTTGGCTTTCACATTAATGTTAAACGTAGAAATAATTAAATACTCAACTCTTCAAAACCACTATAAATAGTCTTTAATCTTAGTTATTCATACAACATCTCTCTTTAAAGTTTTCTTCTTCTCTTCTCATAGAAAACCATCAAATTTTTCGGAAAAAAAAAAAAAATCTATTTTCACCCATTAAGAAAAATGTCAAAAACCTTTCTGGCTCTGTTTGCTTTGGCTCTAATTTTAGACCAAACAAATGCAGATATTCAGTGTTATGATGTTATATCAAAAGTTAGCTCTTGTGAAGGGTATTTGCTAGGTAAAGTTGCAGCACCTAGCCCAAATTGTTGCTTTGTGTGATGACCCAAAAGGTCATCCCACGTTTTAAAAGTTAATTTTGTGTTTCAATGCCTTAAAAACCTCCTTTTGTCTTACCTCGATTTGCGTGCGTATTCCGAGCGTATATCTGGATGGATTTTATGTGAAAATTTGAGGAAAATGCTAATTTTGCCTTTAAAATTGAATTTAAGTTGACTTCGGTCAACATTATGGGTAAACGGACCCAGACCCGTGATTTGACGGTCCCGGAGAGTCCGTAGAAAAATATGGGACTTGGGTGTATGCCCGAAATTGAATTCCGACGTCCCAAGCCCGAGAAATGAATTTTTGAAAGAAATTGTTTAACTGAAAATATAAGAGTTAATGAAAATTTAAAGATGTTTGAATTTGATGGTATCGGGCCTGTATTTTGGTTTCGGAGCCCGGTACAAGTTTAAAATAATAATTAGGTTGAATATGTGGAATTTGGTAAGAATCGGAGTTTGTTTGGTATAAATTGGACCTTTAGTTGAGAAAATGGAAATTTCAATGTTCTTGAGTAATTTCATGAATTTGAGGTTGAATTCATAGTTGTTGATGTTATTTTGATGATTTGATCGCACGAGCATGTCCATATGGTGTTTTTAGACTTGCGTGCATGATTGTTTTAGAGCCCCAAGGGCTCGGGTGAGTTTTGGATAGGCCACGGAGTGAAATTGGACTTAGAAAAATTGTTGGTATGTTGCAGCTGTGTAACAGGCCTCTGATCTGGCAATTGCGAGATCAGGCCTCGCAAATGCGAGGTGCTCAGGGTTGGGAATTTCAACCCCAGTGTCGCAAATGCGAACCAAGCCTGGGCAGGCCCTCTTCGCAAATGCGAGCACTGGGTGGGAATTCCGAAGCCTGGCCATCGCAAATGGGATGATTTCCTTCGCAATTGCGAAGGTGAAAGGATTCCAAAGGGGTTCGCAATTGCGAACCCTGGTCACAATTGCGACATCTGAGACTTGCTAAATGAGATTTTGACGGATTTTTCTTCATTTTTCCAACTCTTTCAAGCCCTAAGATCTCTTAGGCGATTTTCTAAAGAAAGGATCTTCTCCAAATCATTTGTAAGTCATTTCTAACTCATTTATTTCAATATAATCCATCTTTTTACATGATTTCATTTCAAAATCAAGGGTTTTTCATGGGAAATGGGGTGATTTTGGGTAGAACTTAGGATATTCAAATTTGGGGATTCGGACCTCGATTTGACGTCCGATTTCAAAAAAAATTAAATATTTGTGTTAGCGGGTGAATGGGTGATCGGGTTTTTATTCGAACTTCGGGTTTCGATCAAGTGGGCTCGGAGGCGGGTTTTGACTTTTTGGACAAAATATTAGAAAACCTATTTCCATGCATTAGAATTGGTTTATTTAGCATTTATTAATGTTATTAGGTAAATTGTGACTAGATACAAGCGAATTGGAAGTGAAATCGAGAGGTAAAATGGTAGTTGAGGCTTGATTGTGTTCGTGCCATTGAGGTAAGTGTTTGGTCTAACCTTAGCTTGAGGGAGTAGGAGTTGTGGTCTTATTTGCTATGTGTTAAGTGTTGAGTATGACGAATAGGTGTGGTGACTAGTATCTATACGTTGATGTCAAGCATGCCCGTGAGTCTAATACTATGTGTTGTGACTCTGTTATGTATTGTCCATGCTTAACATGATGATTATAAACGTTGAACAAGGCTTATGAAAGTATTCTTGGTAATTGAATACTGTTGAGCATTGGCTCAAGTTGAGACTTATGTTGTTAAGTGATTGTGGAGACGAGATGAGATATATTGTTGTTTCCCTTGCCGAGATGTTATTGTATATGATATTGTTTTCTTTGCCGGAATGTTATTTCTTATAATATTATTTCCCTTGCCGGGACATTGTTGTTATACTATTGTTCCCTTGCCGGGATTCTTTTGTGGTTGGTGTTGATTTGTATATTGGGATCGGGTTGCACGCCGCAACAATATTATATGGGTGGACAGGTGGGGTCAGGTTGCACGCCGCAACAACATTATATGATTGGGATCGGGTTGCACGACGCAAAAGTATTTTATGATTGGGATCGGGTTCCACGCCGCAATAGTATTATATGATTGGGATCGGGTTGCACGCCGCAACAGTATTATATGATCGGAATCAGGTTGCACGCCGCAACAGTATTATATGATTAGGATCGGGTTGCACGCCGCAACAGTATTATATGATTGGGATCGGGTTGCACGCCGCAACAGTATTATATGGTTGTGATCTAGTTGCACGCTGCAACAGTATTATATGACTGGGATCGGGTTGCACGCCGCAACAGTATTATATGGTTGGGATCTGGTTGCACGCCGCAACAGTATTATATGATTGGGATCGGGTTGCACGCTGCAAAAAAGAAAGAATAAAAGTGAATATTGATTTTTATGGTGAGAACAAGAGTAAAAGCACGAAAAGTGATGTCGTGCACTTGTTACTGTTTTCCTTATTCTTGCTGATATGAAATTATGGTGTTCTTTATGCTTCTCTAATGAAATTCTGTTAGTACTTGATATTCTCCGCAGCATGTTCCCCCTCCCCATCTTTAACTGCTAGTTTCTGTTGTTATTATTTGTCGTATATGATTTAACTACACAGGTTTATTTGGTAGTCTTGTTCTAGCATCGTCACTACTTCGCCGTGGTTAGGCTCGACACCTACCAGCACATGGGGTCGGTTGTGCTGATACTACACTCTACACTGTGTGCAGATCCCGGTGCTGGAGCATTTGGACCACAGTGAGGTTGCTGCCTTCATTCCAGCGGAGACTCGAGGTAGTCCTGCAGACGTCCGCAGGCCTTGGCGTCCCCTTCTATCGTATTTCCTTCTGTTCTTACTTATTTCAGAGACAGACATGTATTTTTCCTTGTTCAGACCCTATTTTTAGTATTCTTAGATAGTCCCTGAGATTGTGACACCAGTTCTAGCTGGATTAATGTTATGGAATCGTATTTGTATTAAGTTAAACTATTAAATTTCGTCTTTCACATTTTTTATTCCGATGTTGATCATATGTTAACTCGTAATTGTTAAAGGATTGAGGAAAAAGGGTAATAAAATCTGTAACACTCGGCTTTCCTAGATTTCACGAGTAGGCGCCATCACGACTCCCGAGGGTGGGATATCTGGATCGTGACAAGTTGGTATCAGAGCTCTAGGTTACTTAGGTCTCACAATTCACAGACATGCTTAGTAGAGTCAGAAGGATCGGTACAGAGACGTCTGTGTTTATCCCTAGAGGCTACGAAGTTTAGGAAAACTTCACATCTATTCTTTCCTGTCGTGCGACTTGATTTCTCTATGCTAATTGAACTTTCACTCTCTTCTTTCATAGATGGTGAGGACACATACCGCTTCATCAGCTGACCAGCAGCCCGAGCCCTCAGTAGCAGCTCCTGCGAGGGGTAGAGGCCGAGGCCGTGCTAGGGCCCGAGGCAGAGGCAGAGCTCAGCCCAGAGCTCGAGCAGCAGCACCAGCAGCGGAGCCTCAGTTTGAGTTTGGCGATGAGGTTCCAGCCCAGACAGTTCCAGCAGGACCAGCTCAGGTCCCAAAGGGGTTCATTGCTACCCCGGTACTCCAGGATGCTCTGGTCCATCTAGTGGGCCTTACTATTTTCCTCTATCTCCGGCTAGAAAAGAATTTATGCGTCAAACTTTGATGTCTCACTGGTTTAGATACGACGAGATAATCATCAAAGTTCGGGAATCTCAACTGGAATACCTCACTGCACCGGTACTAACTTATTTCGGAATGATTTAGAGAGCTGCGAATCAGGCTTTCAGAGTGGTGGCAAGCAGGACAAGAAGATAAAGTCCAATCTGACCCTAAGCAGATTTTTGACATCTTTCTCGCAGCCGCCAAGTACCAGTCTCGCAACAGTATTGGCGCAAAAGGATCGGTCCTTCACTTGCTGATCGTTCGCGAGTCGAACTCGCTCTCTTGCCACGCCAGGTGCTCGTTCTATTTTGATTTGAATGGGCCGGGGCTCCCGAGGTACATATGGCCGGCCCTTCGGGTGTCTCGGTGATACAAACAAAGAAAAGTTGGTACTGACTTTCATACAGGTGCTGCATGGCTGTCGATCTGAATCGTAGTTCAGATTCAAGTTGGTTTAGTGAGGGCGACCGCGAAAGTCACCGAATGGGTCAGTCTTTTAGTTCTCCCAGATTAGAATATCAAAGGAGGACGTTGCAGATGCCCGGGGCGTGATTATACAAAGTGTCCCTAATGCTATGATGTTGACACAATCTGGTTGGCGGCATTTTATAATTCAAAACCGAGAGCGTCACTCAGGTAGGCATATTTCCTGTAGCACCAGTTGTCTCTCATGCTGGAGGAGGAGCCCAGACTCCTGCTACTCGTACTCCGGAGCAGATGGCTCCCCGATTTTAGATTCCGGCAGCTCAGCCAGTTGGGGTAGTTCAGCCGGGTGTTGTGGCATAGACCGGTAAGGGGCCAGCTATGTGTGTTGATGCCTTGTGGAGGTTGGACAGGTTCACCAAGCTTTTTACTACCACTTTTGGTGGTACATCTTCTGAGGATCCACAGGATTATTTGGACAGCTGTCATAAGGTTCTACGGAACATGGGGATAGTGGAGAACAATGGGGTCGACATTGCTGCTTTTCCTATTTCTGGATCCGCCAAGACTTGGTGAAGGGATTATTGTTTGGCTATACCAGTTGGGTCACCTGCTTTGACTTGGGATTAGTTTTCTTAGCTATTTCTGGAGATGTTTCTTCCTGTCACTCAGAGGGAGAACTATCGGAGGCGGTTTAAGCGTCTCCAGTAGGGTTCTATGACTGTCACTCAGTACAAGACCAGATTTATTGACTTGGCCCGTCATGCTCTTCTTATACTTCCCACCGAGAGAGAGAGAGAGAGAGGGTGAGGAGGTTCATTGAAGGACTCGTTCAGGCAATTCGATTGTAGATGGCTATGGAGAAGGGGAGCGAGATTTCTTTTCAGGATGTGGCCAGTGTGGCCAGGAGAGTTGAGCTGGTTCTATCTCAGGGGAGTGGTCAGGGGTCTGACAAGAGGCCCCGTCATTCTGGCAGGTTCAGTGGTTCCTCGTCTGGAGGCAGGGATTATTTTGGTAGAGGCTATCCTTCTAGGCCGTTTCATTCAGCACTACAGGCTTCTCACGGTGCTCCAGGTGGGCATGGTTCTTATGTGCCTCCTTCAGGACAACCACCTCCTATCGGAGCACCTCCTCTTCAGAGCTATCATCATGGTCAGCCGCCCCGTATTGTTAGTCTCAACTTCCTCAGCCGCAACACTCAGGTGGATGCTTTGAGTGCGGTGAGTATGGTCATATCTAGAGGGCTTGTCCGAGATTAGTGGGTGTTCAGTCGCAGCATCAGGGTTCCTGTGCCATGGTTTAGGCACCGAGTGTTCCACCGCCCACCCAACCAGCTAGATGTGGAGGTAGAGGTGCTAGAGGTGGAGGTAAAGGTATTAGAGGTGGAGGTCAGTCCACTAGAGGTGCAGGCCAGCCACTAGGAGGCCGTCCCAGGGTTGTAGTTCAGAGTGGTGGAGCCCAGCCCCGATGTTTTGCTCTTCCAGCCAGGCCTGAGGCTGAGGCCTTCCATGCAGTTATCACAGGTACTGTTCTGGTTTGTAGTAGAGATACTTAAGTTCTATTTGATCAAGGATCTACTTACTCCTATATGCCATCTTATTTTGCCCCGTATTGGTCATGCCTAGTGATTCCTTGAGTGCTCCTGTATATGTGTCTACACCGGTGGGTGATTCTATTATGGTAGATCGTGTCCATCATTTATGTATAGTTATGATTGTGGGTCTTGAGACCCGAGTAGATCTGTTAGTTTTGGATATGGTTGATTTTGATGTCATATTGGGGATGGACTGGTTATCACCTTACCATGCTATCTTGGACTGTCATGCCAAGACCGTGACCTTAGCCTTGCCGGGTTTACCTTGTTTAGAGTGGAGAGGGACTCTTGGTCATTCTACCAGCAGGGTTATCCCATATATGAAGGCTCGGCATATGGTTGATAAGAGATGTTTGGCTTATTTGGCGTATGTTCGTGATTCTACTGCTGAGGTTCCTTCTATGGATTCTGTGCCTATTGTTTGTAAGTTTCCTGAGGTATTTCCTTCAAACCTGCCGGGTATGTCACCTGACAGGGATGTTGACTTTTGCATTGATCTGGCTCCGGGCACTCCGCCTATTTCTATTCCTCCATATTGCATGGCTCCGCCAGAGTTGAAAGAATTGAAGGAGCAGCTACAAGACTTGCTTGATAAGGGCTTTATTAGACCTAGTGTCTCGCCCTGTGGTGCGCCGGTGTTGTTTGTGAAGAAGAAGGATGGGTGATGAGGATGTGTATAGATTATCGGCAGTTGAACAAGGTCACGATCAAGAATAAGTATCCATTGCCGAGGATTGATGATCTGTTTGACCAGCTTCAGGGTGCCCAAGTGTTTTCTAAGATCGATTTGAGATCTGGCTACCATAAGTTGAGGATTAGGGCATCCTATGTCCCTAAGACTACTTTCCGAACTCGGTACGGACATTATGAGTTCTTAATGATGTCATTCGGGTTGACAAATGCCCCAGCAACTTTCATAGATTTGATGAACCGAGTGTTCAAGCCTTGCTTGGATTCCTTCGTGATAGTCTTCATTGATGATATTTTGATCTATCCCCGCAGTCGAGAGGAGCATGAGCAACATCTTCGAGATGTTCTCCAGACTTTGAGGGACAATTAGTTATATGCTAAGTTTTCGAAATGTGAGTTCTGGTTGAGTTCAGCTGCATTCTTGGGTCACGTTGTATTAGCAGAGGGTATTCAGGTGGATCCGAAGAAGATAGAAGCAGTCAAGGACTGGCCTAGACCCGCATCAGCTATAGTGATCCGGAGTTTCTTGGGTTTGGCGGGCTATTACCGTCGGTTTGTGGAGGGGTTTTCATCTATTGTAGCCCCGATGACCAGGTTGACCCAGAAGGGTGCCCAGTTCAGGTGGTCGGACAAGTGTGAGGCGAGCTTTCAGAAGCTCAAGACAGCTTTGACTACGGCGCCGGTGTTGGTATTGCCTACGGGTTCAGGGCCTTATACAGTATATTGTGATGCATCTCGTATTGGACTTGGTGCGCTTTTGATGCAGGATAGCAAGGTCATTGCTTATGCTTCCCGAAAGTTGAAGATTCACGAGAAGAATTATCCAGTTCATGATTTGGAGCTAGCATCCATTTGTCACACCTCCTTTTTACCACCCGAGAGAGGATATAAGGGAGTTTTCCCAATTTAAGTGACATTAATCGAAATGGGATTATTTTATTTAATTTCAGAGTTGCCACTTGGAATAATTTATTTGGTGTCCCAAGTCACCGATTTATTTTAAAATCCCAAATCCAGGAAAATCGACTTTATTTAAAAGTGAAATTCTTTTAACTCGGGAGAAGGTGTTAGGCATTCCCGGGTTCCGTGGTTCGAGCACGGTCGCTTAACTATTAATAATTGGCCTAATTATCTGATTAATTACATGTTTTAAACCTATTGTATATTTTTAACTTTATAACCGCTTTTAATTATTTTTAAACCGCTTTTAGGATTTATGGATTTATTTCTTCAAGTTACGATTGTCGTACACTTGTTTGTTTTTGAACACGCCGCAAGCCACGCTACATGAAATGCACCCACGATACATGTTTATTTTTATTAAGTATTCGAGGTTGTTATAATCGGGTCACATGAAATGCACACCCGCATTTGGGAATTAGGCATCACGACTATGCCACGGGAACCGTACCCATAGTCGTGAGGATTTATTATAAACGCGCCTAAAGCAGACTACGAATGTTTAAAGTTGTTTATTTCCTAAAGTGTGAGATTATTGTGAGGCCAGAGTTATGGAAGAAGTAAACTTATTATGGAAGGATTGTCAAGCTATTAATATTAAACGCCGATCCATATATTCTTGAGTTACCTTAAGCCCACATCAAGCTAACCTCTATATTCCATTAAAGCAGGCTCAATGAGAAAATTAAGAGTACAACAAAAGACTAGGTTAACGAAGGAACAGAGCAATATTAAATTATCTAATAAAAGAAAAGTGCAACTATAGAATTGTTGTCTAACATAAACATTCTGAGCATTCATCCCACAAATCAAAGTAGGCAAATAACTTTAATCTTTTCCTAATCATGTATATTCCAATCAATCAACCTCCATTCCATACCTCATCCTATTTGTTTGGGTGCTGTCATAGCCAAAACAGCAGTGACAAAGTAAGATGGTAAACTTTCCTCTTCCATTTTATCTTCGAGAAATAGAGTAAAACAATTGAAACATAGAAGGTTTGAAGATGAAATTTCATATATATACCCCACGCCCTAGATTTCTTTCAGTATTCTAAACATGCCAAGTGAAAAGTTGCCTTCGGGTCGCGTGAAACAAATGCTTTGAATCTACTAATTTACAGCACTAAGCTAATAGCCCAAAGATAATAAAGCAATCACAATCATCACATCAAATTGGAGTGCTGCGTGGCTAATAAACAAAAGAAACAATAACTGAATACATTGCATCATAAAGGATGGAACAGAGATAACAATGGACCTTATATTGCCTTTAAATTTTCTGCAAAGCAACGATCAAAACAACAACGATGACTACGACTGGAACCAACAACGACGACCTCCGCTCTCTCAACTAGAAAGAAACATTGTTTATCTGATGTGGAAAAGGAAGCCGTCTTAAGCTATTTTCAGAGGTTTTCGAGTTGGATTTTGGGTATTTTTTGGGGCTGGATTTCGGGTGATTTGGACTGGTTATTTGAGCTGGATTTGCAGCTGTTTTAGGGTGTTTATACATCTGATTTTGAACTTGATTTCAGGTGTAAAAGGGTATGTTTTACTAGTTGGAGTTTGGGGTATTTTAAGTGTGTTCATGGCCTACTCCATATCTGATATTAATGGACGAAAAAACAGATATTATAAGGAAGTTTCATGGTGGGGATAGGGAAATAGATGAAAGTGAAAAGCTACTGATTTTTGATGGAGTATGGTGGTCGACCTTCTTTAAGGGAAAATGGGGGTGAGTCTTGGAGATTGGAAGGGAAATGGGAGGGCTGATCTTCGGTGAAGGAGCAGCAGCCTTTGGTCAAGATGAAGGGGAAGGGTCACGTCTGCTATATCTCTTAGGGTGTAGGTATTTTTGTCTTAGCTATCTCTAGTTTTATAGGGAGTAGGAATTATGATAGGTCAAACGGAAAATAGATATGGGCTTAGATTTAGGAAATTGGGTTGGACTATGTCTTATTGGGTTTTAACTTTGGGGTAGGAAGACTAAATAACATAATGTATCTATAAAATATAATAACCAATCTTAATTAAATAAGTTACTAAAATAAAACTAAATACTAAGAGTGAAACTATTTATATTTTTTTTTAATCTTATGAATAGTAGATAAACTATGAGTAACTAAATAAAATATCTATTAGCTAAACAAAATATATATATATATATATATATATATATATATATATATATATATATTAATTTTCGTTATTTTTTGATAAAATAAAGTAAAAGAGTCAAAATTAGTTGAAATACTATACTAGACCTAAACTAAATATTTACGCTAAAAATGTGTAAAATATCTTGAGAAGGGTCAAAAATTACATGTCTACACCGTTGTTCACGCGCTGAAGATTTGGAGGCACTACTTATATGGCGTGTCATGTGAGTTGTTCACGGATCATAGGAGTCTGCTGTACTTGTTCAAGCAGAAGGAGCTAAATTTGACGTAGAGAAGGTGGTTGGAGCTTTTGAAAGAATATGATATCACCATCATATATCATCCGGGAAAGGCCAATGTAGTGACTGATGCTTTGAGTAGAAAGTCAGTCAGCATGGCCTGTCTTGCGTATATTCCGGTCAGTGAGTGTGACGACCCGGCCAGTCGTCTCATGAGTTACCACTCCGTTTCCCCCATTGCTGCTTCTTTATGATTCGTTTTCCGTGTTTTGTGGTATCGAGTTGGTCGGATCGAGTCCGGAATGATTATGGTAAGGTTTGAGACACTTAGTCTCTTTTAAGGAAGCTTAAGTTGGAAAAGTCAAGCGGATGTTGATTTATATAGCAGAGGGCTCGGATGTGAGTTCCGATGGTTCGGTTAGCTTCGAGAGGTGATTTGTGACTTAGGAGCGTGATCGGAATGCATTTTGGTGGTCCGGAGTAGATTTAGGCTTGATTTGGCGAAGTTGATATTTTGGCGATTTTCGATTGATAGGCGAGATTTTTCATCAAGGGGTCGGAATGGAATTCCGAGAGTTGCAGTAGCTTCATTATGTCATTTGGATTGTGTGTGCAAATTTCAGGTCATTCGGACGTGGTTTGGTTGGGTTTTTTATCAAAAGCGTATTTCGGAAGATTTTTAGAAACTTAGGCTTGAATCCGTTGTGTTTTGGGTGATTTGATGTTGATTGAGGTGTTTTGATAATTGGAACAAGTTTGAATAAGGTTTAAGGATGTGTTGGTGTTTATGGTTGAGGTCCCAAGGGCCTCGGGGTGATTTCGGATGATTAACGGAGAAGTTTGATGTTGATTGCAGCTTCAGATTTTGCTGTTTCTGGTGTTTTCGCACCTGCGATTTGGGGACCGGAGGTGCGGTGTCGCATATGCGGGAGAGGAACCGCAGAAGCGGTTTTGGAAGAAATGTCTGGAACCGCAGATGCGGTAGAGGGCCCGCACCTGCGAAGCTGCAGATGCGGCGAATGCACCGCAGATGCGGTTATGGTCCCTTAAGTGAATTCCGCAGAAGCGGTTGGTTAGACCGCAAATGCGGTACTGTAGAAGCGGATTTTTGACCGCAGATGCGGAAAGGCCTGGGCAGACCATATATGTTATTTCATTTCGTGATTTCGGGTTATTTGACCATTGTTGCCTTCGACCTTGGAGCTTTTTGAGCGATTCTGAAGAGAGAAATCAAGAGACTTCGTTAAGGTAAGGAATTTTGGACCTAAAACCCAATTCTATGGTTGTATTTCATGATTTTAGGGTTGGAACTAAAGGAATTAAAGGGCAAAAATGGAGGACTAGAGCTTGAGTTTAAGAGGCCTTTAAACGGGGATTCGAGGGGTCATTTGGACTCCGATTTTAGTATTTTTGATATGTATGAACTCGTGGGGAGATAAGGAACCTATTGGTGTAAAAATTTTTGAGTTTCGAGAAGAGGCCCTGGGGCTCGGGTTTTGCTAATTTCAGGACTTTTGGTATTTTTCGATTGTTTTCGCTTGGGCCTTGTTCCCTTAGCATATTTTGACGTCCTCGTTCTGATTTTGGATAGATTCGACGCGCGTGGAGGCCGATTTGAGGGGCAAAAGCATCGCGGGCTAGAGATTTAGCTGGTTCGAGGTAAGTAATGATTGTAAATACTGTCCTGAGGGTTTGAAACCCCGGATTACACATCGTTGTGTTATTTTGAGGTGACGCACACGCTAGATGACGAGCATGGAGTTGTGCACCGTTGGGGATTTTGACTTGGTCCGTCCCGTACGATTGCTAAGTCGCGTATTTGATTTGAAACCTTATGATATTCCATGTTCTAGAGATTGATATTATATTTTGGGTTGTATGCCATGTTTGGGGCCTTGTGCCGACCTGTTGAGACCCTTAAAGGCATTTTGACTATTTTTCCTCACTCTATTTATTTTGAAAGCATATCCTCAGTCATGTTTTACCTGGTTATTGTTTAAATTTGGTTTTATCACTATATTTCTTAGAAATGTGAAAACTGTTTGGGCTGGGTTCCCTGTTTTATTGATGGTCTGAGTGATCATGAGTTGATGACAGAGATAGACTGAGAGTCTGATTGTGAGGTTAATGATGGAGAGAGGCCAAGGGCCTGGTTATGAGGATTATATATCTATGGATCGGGCTGCACACCGCAGCAATATATATATATATATATATATATATATATATATATATATATATATATATATTTGGATCGGGTTGCACGCCGCAGCGATATGTTGGATCAGGCTGCACGCCGCAGCGATATAGCACTTGGGCTATAGAAGCCCCTCCGGAGTCTGCACACCCCCAGTGAGCGCAGTCGACTATATATGGATCGGGCTGCACGCCGTAGCGATATATGGATCGGGCTGCACGCCGTAGCGGTTACTATATGGTACATATTGAGCGTGAGTGCTGAGTGTGAGCGCTGATTGGTAGGAGTTGAGTCACGAGTGACTGAGAGGCTAGCCCGAGGGGCGATAGATATATACATGCATATGAGCGATGTTTGCCCGAGGGGCCTGATTATGAACTTATTGGTTTTCACTTCTCTTTAGAGTGAGTTGCTATCGAATATGTTGATTTAATGACTGTTGTTACTCATCTTTATACCGAGCCACTGTCGAAAATTGTAGATAAATGTTTTTAAAAAACTTTCATTTAAGCTGGGGTTTATGAGATGTTCAGAACTTAATCACTGATTTGGCTTTTGTTATTTCCACTGAGATTTTCTTGTTAGGAGGTGTTTATGACTCCTTTTTTGCCCGAGGGGCTATTTACAAACTATGTTTTGCCCGAGGGGCCGATTATGGTTTTCAGCTCTTTTATTAAAATGGTATTGAACACCTACTGAATCTGTCGGAAGGCATTTTAAATGATTATTACTAAAAGCTGGATTTTAAAAGAGGCGATTGGCTCGTATTCTGATTTAGTAGCCTGTGTGCTTATTGAGTTTAACATAAATGTGGATTCATTGTTTCCTACTGCTCAGTCTTTATTTACTCTTATTACTTACTGGGTTGGAGTACTCACATTACTCCCTGCACCTCGTGTACAGATTCAGGAATTTCGGAACTCGGTATCAGGTGTTGATTGCTCAGACTCGGAGTCATCGGAGTTAGCAAGGTGGCTCCACGACGTTCACAGCACTGCTTCCTTCCTCTCATTTCCATTACTGTACTTAGTACATTTTTAACTGTTTTTGTTGTATTCAGACCTTGGTAAATGCTCATGGCTAGTGACACCCCGATGTCGGGCTTGTGTAATTATCCACATTTTTCTTTTTAATGTTTATTATGAGATTAACGGTTTATAAATTGTATAAAAACAACTTTAATGAGAAATGCTTGACTTGGGAAATTGTGTCGTCTGGCCTTGTCTTCACAAGAGGCGCTATCACGACCGGGTCCGGTTTGGGGTCGTGACAAGTTGGTATCAAAGCCTAGGTTACATAGGTCTCGCGAGTCATGAGCAGATTTAGTAGAGTCTCACGGATCGGTACGGAGACGTCTGTATTTATCCTCGAGAGGCTGCAGAACCTTTAGGAAAACTCCATATTCTTGAATTTCTTATCGTGCGTCCTTGACTCAGCTTAAAATATAACTCTTTGAACTCTTTCCACGCATTCGTATGCGCGAACGAGCGCTCAGTATCAGATGTGCACCGATGGCTTGTGATCCCCTGATCGAGGGGCGAGATGTGATCTCTGTGAGTTGATGTTGGGCAGTCTGGAGGACTTGAGGCCGGATTTTTGCCTATAGCTTGAGCACCGAGGTGCTGATTGTGTGAGCAAGTGTTTTTGAACTTATATGTTCAGTAGTATCCCTATTAGTGGAAGTGACGACTGGATGATTATGTGATGAGTATGTTAGTACGGCGAGATGTATCCATATGATTTGGAAGCGACGAGAAGGGTCTATTGGAGGATAAAAGAACCATTAGGTGCTTGAATTCGATCTTGATTCGAGGTGTAGCCCTGAGTTATGGGCGTGTGAAGAATCTTTTCCTGTTTCCCAGTTGGGAGTGAAGCAAATTTCATGTTGCGGCATGAGTTCAGACTCAGGAAGACTAAGTGACTGCGTAAAGCTTATAACGGTGGAAGGTATGCAGAAAGGTTAGTTCGAGGCAAAGCAGGTGGGTTATCTCCTGCGGAGTGGTCGGAAGTTTGTGCGATCTTTATGTTGTCTATTAGAAGATGTCATTTGCAAGTGAAAGATATGTGCTGTAATTTAAATTGGGTCGCTTAAGAGAGTGGGGTTCAACTGTTACGAGGGTGAATGCGAGATTTGCATAAGATTTAGAGTATTAGATGGTTTGTGTTTCACGAGCTTATGAAGGATTGAGTTTAATCTCACTAAGGTATTATGGCAGCAGTAGAGTATATACATTATGAATTATTGTATGTGTGCTTTGATCTGTGGCTTTGAGCCAAGTGGGGGAGTCTGCTATTGCTTAGTTGATTGCACGGTTATGTGTTATGTTGGTTCCAGTTTGAGGCGTACTGGTGAATCAGTTATGGCTTACGGAGGTTGAGACCGAGGATGTCTCAAGTAAAGGACAATTTTTGACAATGGTTATGTCATGCTTCATAGGTGTATGAGAATCACGGAATGTCTTGAGTTGTTGTTGGTAATGGATGCTCGGTGCATAGAGCAGGAAGTGGCTTGGTTGTTCTAGGATGAGATTACATTCTGTGGTGTCAGTGTGCTAATGAGGCACGGGTTGTTCTGTTCGTTTGATCAGGCTAATTGCAGTTTGAATAGAGTGAAGGGCTCTCGAGAATGGTTCTAATGTGTTCAAGATTCTACATATAACAATTGGGTATTTTAAGGTTGTAAATGTGATTAGAAACTGAGTTTTCATCGGAAGATGTCAAGACTTGTGGTATTTTCTATATAAATTATGGGATTCTATGTATCAGTATCGAAAAGGAAAAGGTAACGGATTTAGGCTCGCAGGGAGTCTCTTTAGATTAAAGTATTTTGATCGTGGTACTCTTGAGAATATCTGAGAAAGTATTCAGCGGCTTATGAGCCTTAGATCGGTATGGTAAGGATGTGATTAGTTCCTTGGGTGTGTTCGAGGTAATGAGTTTATACAGGTATTTCGCGGCTGTGATCTTGGGTTTTAGTGGCATGCGTAGATTGGTTGAGTTAGGAGGATTCACTCCTGACGGGCTTGTTTGGGCAAAAGGGAGTTGGAGAGTTCTTGTTGTTTTCTACCGTGGCTAGAGATGTATATTTTGTTGGCATGAGGAGTAGGGGATGTGTAGTGATTTTCTTCTGAATGGGATCAATGGAAAGTTCTTGGTTGGTTGAGTACATAGTTGTTTGGTGGTACGGAAGAATCATAAGAGTATCTCTCGTGGGAATGATTTGGTATTAGAGGTGTGTTGTATACTCGGACGGTGGAATCGGGATCGGATATGGTGATTCGTGTGCTGTACGGAGTTGGAGACTGGGAGTTCTCATATTCAGGCTATGTTGTGGTTGTGGGTCGTGGGCATCGGCACTGTTTTGTGACTATCGGGGTTTGGAGACCTGAGTGGATCCTTGCTGCTTGGTATGTTAGATTTTGGATGTAATATCGGGTATAGACTGGTTGTCTTTGTGTTGTGTTATGCTGGACTATTGCACCTAAGGCGGTGCTGTTGGCTATGCTGGGGACGCCACAGATCGAGTGGCGAGGTTCGACGGATTATGTTCTTAGTAGGGTGGTTTTATATTTCGAAGACCCAACGGATGGCTGGGAAAGATTGTCTTTCTTATTGGGCTTTTGTGATATATGTCAGTGTAGAGACTCCTACCATTGATTCACTTCCGGTGGTAGGGGATTTTTTTCGGATGTGTTCTTGTGGCCAAGCATGTCGCTGGGCAAGGTTGTTGATTTTGGTATCGATTTGATGTCGGGCACCGTATCGTATGGCACCGGGAGAGTTAAAGGAGTTGATGGAGCATCTTCAGGATTTCCTTGATAAGGGGTCTGTTGGCAGGCCAATGTGGATGTGTGTTCTAACTTGAGTCGGCTTGGTTGGCTCCGAATTGTATTGTTGAGGGATGTGTTGATTCAATTGTTATTGAGCTTATTAGTAATCTGGGGAGATCTATGAGTTACCTTTCTGTGTTGCGAGGTGTTATAATTTGTTGATTACTGGCACATATGGTGCGGTTCTATTGAGGTTTCATTGCGAAAGTCGAGCGGGAAGAGTAATTGGGCGTTTCTCTGTGGATGGCATATCGGTTATGTCCATTCGGGTTGTGTGGTGTATGTATTTGCTTCACTATGGTTATGATGATTTGCTTTGGTTCCAGACATCAAATTGTGTGTGGTTGTCGATTTCGAGCATAGTGACTTGAGGTGTTTCATGTGGAGCAGTGTTTGGTTAGGATCGCGCATTTGCAGCGAAGCTATGTGGAGATATGACCTTGCGGGTTAGATTCGTGTGTTCTATTTCTATGATGTGAGACAGTTTTTCAGCCTTGTGTTGTGGCGGTACTGGTGAGCTTGAGGTACAGCTTTTTCATTGAGTCATTTTCATGATTTGAGTAAGTTTGGACCGTTGCTTATTAGTGCATGCATTTTGCAAGTTGTGGCTTTAGTATGTATTGAGGTGTCATGTCACCAGAGTAGTTGTGTGGATTAGATGAGATCGTGAGGATCTTTATTGAATACATCAGATTCGATTCAGCATGTTAGAAGGATAAATATCGAGGTTCGGCTCAGAAATTTGCTATGGTTCTTGCCAAAGGAGAAGTGGCTTCATGAATGGTTGATCTGAGAAATGCTTTTGGCTTACTGTGTGTTTTATTTATCATTGGCAGTATATGAAAGTGTTGGGATGAAACCTGAGTTGAGAAGAGGTTTTCTATCGGTGTTCGGTTGTTGTGTGCAGCTGATGTGATTAGAAGTTATCGCTGCAAGCGTTTAAGTTATGTGGTATATCGTGTAAATGCACCTGAGGCTGCAAGTATGGGTTGTTACAGCTTGTTCAGGCTTATTTGCAGTATAAATGTATGATTCTGATCGCAATGAGGATTTCAGAAGTGGAAACGTGGTTCTATGGTTTATGGGCTAGATTGGATTGTGAAATTTCAGTTTATATGTGTTATCAGACCTATATGAGATAGGGTGATGTGGGATCACCCCCGGGTATATGCATGGTAAGGCTATTCAGCGAGTGGTTGGCTTTTGGAACAACTCTGGGCACGTTCGAGGACGAACGTTTGTTTAAGTTGGGGAGGATGTGACGACCCGGCCAGTCGTCTCATGAGTTACCGCTCTGTTTCCCCCATTTCTTCTTCTTTATGCTTCGTTATCCGTGTTTTGTTGTATCGAGTTGGTCGAATCGAGTCCGGAATGATATTGGTATTGTTTGAGACACTTAGTCTCTTTTAAGGAAGCTTAAATTGGAAAAGTCAACCGGATGTTGATTTATGTGGTAGAGGGCTCGGATGTGAGTTCTGATTGTTCGGTTAGCTTCGAGAGGTGATTTGTGACTTAGGAGCGTGATCGGAATGGGTTTTGGAGGTCCGGAGTACATTTAGGCTTGAATTGGCGAAGTTGATATTTTGGCGATTTTCGGTTGATAGGCGAGATTTTTGATCTAGGAGTCGGAATGGAATTCCGAGAGTTGCAGTAGCTTCGTTATGTCATTTGGGATGTGTGTGCAAATTTCAGGTCATTCGGACGTGGTTTGGTTGGATTTTTGATCAAAAGCGAATTTCGGAAGATTTTTAGAAACTTAGGCTTGAATCCGATGTGTTTTGGGTGATTTGATGTTGATTGAGGTGTTTTGATGATTAGAACAAGTTTGAATAAGGTTTAAGGATGTGTTGGTGTTTTTGGTTGAGGTCCCAGGGGCCTCGGGGTGATTTCGGGTGATTAACGGAGAAGTTTGATGTTGATTGCAGCTTCAGATTTTGCTGTTTCTGGTGTTTTCGCACCTGCGGTTTGCGGACCTCAGGTGCGGTGTCGCATATGCGAGAGAGGAACCGTAGAAGCGGTTTTGGAAGAAATGTCTGGAACCGCAAATAAGGTAGAGGGCCCGCACCTGCGGAGCCGCAGATGCGGCGAATGCACCGCAGATGCGGTTCTGGTCCCTTAAGTGAATTCCACAGAAGCGGTTGGTTAGACCGCAACTGCGGTACCGCAGAAGCGAATTTTTGACCGCAGATGCGGAAAGGCCTGGGCAGACCATATATGTTATTTCATTTCGCGATTTTGGGTTATTTGACCATTGTTGCCTTCGACCTTGGAGCTTTTTGGGCGATTCTGAAGAGAGAAATCAAGAGACTTCGTTAAGGTAAGGAATTTTGGACCTAAAACTCAATTTTATGGTTGTATTTCATGAATTTAGGGCTGTAATTAAAGAAATTAAAGGGCAAAAATGGAGGATTAGGGCTTGAGTTTAAGATGCCTTTAAATGGGGATTTGAGGGGTCATTTGGACTCCGATTTTAGTATTTTTGATATGTATGAACTTGTGGGGAGATAAGGAACCTACTGGTGTAAAAATTTCTGAGTTTCGAGAGGTGGACCCGGGGCTCGGGTTTTGCTAATTTCGGGACATTTGGTATTTTTCGATTGTTTTCGCTTGGACCTTGTTCCCTTAGCATATTTTGACGTCCTCGTTCTGATTTTGGATAGATTCGACGCGCGTGGAGGCCGATTTGAGGGGCAAAGGTGTCGCGAGCTAGAGATTTAGCCGGTTCGAGGTAAGTAATGATTGTAAATACTGTCCTGAGGGTTTGAAACCCCGAATTACACATCGTTGTGTTATTTTGAGGTGACGCACACGCTAGATGACGAGCGTGGAGTTATGCACCGTTGGGGATTTTGACTTGGTCCGTCCCGTACGATTGTTAAGTCGCGTATTTGATTTGAAACCTTATGATATTCCATGTTCTAGAGATTGATATAATATTTTGGGTTGTATGCCATGTTTGGGGCCTTTTGCCGACCTGTTAAGACCCTTAAAGGCATTTTTACTATTTTTTCTCACTCTATTTGTTTTGAAAGCATATCCTCAGTCATGTTTTTACCTGGTTATTGTTTAAATCTAGTCTTATCACTATATTTCTTAGAAATGTGAAAACTGTTTGGGCTGGGTTCCCTGTTTTATTGATGGTCCGAGTGATCATAAGTTGATGACTGAGATAGACTGAGAGTCTGATTTTGAGGTTAATGACTGAGAGAGGCTGAGGGCCTGGTTGTGAGGATTATATATCTGTGGATCGGGCTGCACGCCGCAGCAATAAATATTTATATATGGATCGGGCTGCACGCCGCAGCGATATGTTGGATCGGGCTGCACGCCGCAGCGATATGGCGCTTGGGCTGTAGGAGCCCCTCTGGAGTCTGCACACCCCCAGTGAGCGCAGTCGACTATATATATGGATCGAACTGCATGCCGCAGCGATATATGGATCGGGCTGCACGCTGCAGCGGTTACTATATGGTACATATTGAGCGTGAGTGCTGAGTGTGAGCGCTAATTAGTAGGAGTTGAGTCACGAGTGACTGAGAGGCTAGCCCGAGGGGCGATAGATATATACATGCACATGAGTGATGTTTGCCTGAAGGGCCTGATTATGAACTTATTGATTTTCACTTCTCTTTAGAGTAAGTTGCTATCGAATATGTTGATTTAATGACTGTTTTCACTCATCTTTATACCGAGCCTCTATCGAAAATGCTAGATAAATGTTTTTGGACAACTTTCATTTAAGCTGGGGTTTATGAGATGTTCAGAACTTAATCACTGATTTGGCTTTTGTTATTTCCACTGAGATTTTCTTGTTAGGAGGTGTTTATGACTCCTTTTTTTGCCTGAGGGGCTGTTTACGAACTATGTTTTGCCCGAGGGGCCGATTATGGTTTTCAACTCTTTTATTAAAATGGTATTGAACCCCTACTGAATCTGTCAGAAGGCATTTTAATTGATTTTTACTAAATGCTGGATTTTAAAAGAGGCGATTGACTCGTATTCTAATTTAGCAGCCTGTATGCTTATTGAGTTTAACATAAATGTGGATTCATTGTTTCCTACTGCTCAGTCTTTATTTACTCTTATTTCTTACTGGGTTGGAGTACTCACATTACTCCCTATACCTCGTGTGCAGATTCGGGTATTTCGGAACTCGGTAGCGGGTGTTGATTGCTCAGACGCGAAGTCATCAGAGTTAGCAAGGTGGCTGCACGATGTTCGCAACACTGCTTCCTTCCTCTCATTTCCATTACTGTACTTAGTACATTTTTGACCGTTTTTGTTGTATTCAGACCTTGGTAGATTCTCATTACTAGTGACACCCCGATGTCAGGCTTGTGTAATTATTTCGCATTTTTCTTTTAAATGTTCATTAGGAGATTAACGGTTTATAAATGGTATAAAAACAACTTTTAATGAGAAATGGTTGACTTGGGAAATTGTGTCGGATGGCCTTTTCTTCACGATAGGCGCCATCACGACCGGGTCCGGTTTGGGGTCGTGACAGTGAGAGACCGTTTGCTTTGGATGTTCAGGCTTTAGCCAATCAGTTCGTGAGGTTGGATGTTTCTGAGCCTAGTCGTGCGCTAGCTTGTACAATCGACCATTCTTCATTATTTGAGCGTATCCGAGATCGGCAGTATGATGATCCTCATTTGTGTGTCCTTAGAGACACAGTGCGGCACGGTAGTGCCAAGCAGGTTACATTAGGAGATGATGGAGTTTTAAGGATGTAGAGTCGAGTTTGTATGCCTAATGTGGATGGACTTCGAGAGTTGATTCTAGAGGAGGCCCATAGTTCCCGGTACTCTATTCATCCGGGCGCCGCTAAGATGTATCAGGACTTGCGGTAGCATTATTGGTGGAGGAGGATGAAAAAAGATATTGTTGTGTATGTAGCACGATGTTTGAATTGTCAGCACGTAAAGTACGAGCATCAGAGACCTGATGGTTTTTTAGAGGATTGAGATTCCATAGTGGAAGTGGGAGCGTATCATTATGGACTTCGTTGTTGGATTCCCAGGGACTTAGAGGAAGTTCGATGCAGTGTGCGTTATTGTTGATAGGCTGACCAAATCAGCGCATTTCATTCCTATTGCAGTCTCCTATTCTTCAGAGAGGTTAGCTGAGATCTATATCCGGGAGATTGTTCGTCTTTATTGTGTGCCCGTGTCTATCATTTCTGATTGAGGTACGCAGTTTACCTCACATTTCCGGAGGGCAGTTGAGCGTGAGTTGGGCACACGGGTCGAGTTCAGCACAACATTTTATCCCTAGACGGACGATCAATCCGAGCGTACTATTTAGATTTTGGAGGATATGCTCCGAGCTTGTGTTGTTGACTTTAGAGGCTCGTGGGATCAGTTCTTGCCATTAGCAGAGTTTGCCTACAACAACAGTTACTAGTCGAGCATTCAGATGGCTCCCTATGAGGCATTATATGGTAGATGGTGTCGGTCGCCGGTTGGATAGTTCGAACTGGGAGAGGCTCGGTTGTTGGGTACAGATCTAGTACAGGATGCCTTGGATAAAGTTAAGATCATTCAGGATAGGCTTCGTACAGCTCAGTCCAGGAAAAAGAGTTACGCGGACTGCAAGGTTCGTGATGTGGCATTCATAGTTGGAGAGAGAGTGTTGCTTCGTGTGCCGCCCATGAAGAGCGTGATGAGATTTTGGAAGAAGGGAAACCTAAGCCCTAGATTCATTGGTCCTTTTGAGATTATTGATCGAGTGGGAGAGGTGGCTTATAGACTTGTGTTGCCGCCGAGGTTATCAGTCGTGCATCTAGTGTTTCATGTGTCCATGCTTCGAAAGTATCACGGTGATCCATCCCACGTGTTAGACTTCAGTACTGTCCAGTTGGACAAGGACTTGTCCTATGAGGAGGAGCCGGTAGCTATTCTAGACAGGCACGTTCGTCAGTTGAGATCGAAGAGTTTTCCTTCAGTTCGTGTTCAGTGGAGGGGTGAGCCTGTTGAGGCAGCGACCTGGGAGTCCGAGTCCGATATGCGGAGCCAATATTCCCATCTTTTCTCCGACTCAGGTACTTTTCTATATCCGTTCGAGGACGAACGATTATTTTATAGGTGGAGAATGTGATGACCCAAAAGGCCATCACTCGTTTTGAAAGTCAATTTTGTGTTCCAAGGCCTTAAAAACCTCCTTTTGTCTCACCATGTTTTGCTTGTACAGTCTGGGCGTATATCCGGAAGGCTTTTATGCGAAAATTTGAGGAAAATGCTAATTTTGCCTTTAAAATTGAATTTAAGTTGACTTCCGTCAATATTTTGGGTAAACGGACCCGGACCCGTGATTTGACATTTCCAGAGGGTCCGTAGAAAATATGAAACTTGGGCGTATGCTCGGAATTGAATTCCGAGGTCCCAAGCCCGAGAAATGAATTTTTGAATTAAATTGTTTAACTGAAAATATAAGAGTTTATAGAAATCTAAAGATGTTTAAATTTGATGGTATCGGGCCCGTCTTTTGGTTCTGGAGCCGGGTACAGGTTTAAAATAATAATTAGGTTGAATCTGTGGAATTTTGTAAGAATAGGAGTTCGTTTGGTATAAATCGGACCTTTAGTTGAGAAAATAGAAATTTCAATGTTCTTGAGTAATTTTATTAATTTGAGGTTGAATTCATAGTTGTTGATGTTATTTTGATGATTTGATCGCAGAGCAAGTCCATATGATATTTTTAGACTTGAGTGCATGATTGGTTTGGAGCCACGAGGGCTCGGGTGAGTTTTGGATAGGCCACGGAGTAAAACTGGACTTAGAAAAATTGCTGGTATGTTGCAGCTGTGTAACAGGCCTCTGATCTCGCAATTGCGAGATCAGGCCTCGCAAATGCGAGGTGCTCAGGGTTGGGAATTGCGACCCCAGTGTCGTAAATGCGAACAAAGCCTGGGCAGGCCCTCTTCGCGAATGCGAGCACTGGGTGGGAATTGCGAAGCCTGCCCATCCCAAATGCAATGATTTCCTTCGCAATCGCGAAGGTGACAAGATTCCAAAGGGGTTCGCAATTGCAAACCCTGATCGCAATTGCGACATCTGAGACCTACTAAATGAGATTTTGACAGATTTTTCTTCATTTTTCAAACACTTTCAAACCCTAAGCTCTCTTGGGCGATTTTCCAAAGAAAGGTTCTTCTCCAAATCATTTGTAAGTCATTTCTAACTCATTTCTTTCAATCTAATCCATCTTTTTACATGATTTCATTTCAAAATCAAGGGTTTTTTGGGAAATTGGGTGATTTTGGGTACAACTTAGGATTTTCAAATTTTGGGGATTTAAACCTCGATTTGAGGTCCGATTTCAAAATAAATTACATATTTGAGTTCGTGGGTGAATGGGTGATCGGGTTTTGGTTCGAACTTCGGATTTTGACCAAGTAGGCCCGGGGTCGGGTTTTATCTTTTTGGGGAAAACACTGGGAAACCCATTTTCATGCATTAGAATTTGTTTATTTAGCATTTATTAATGTTATTAAGTAAATTGTATCTAGATACAAGCGAATTGGAAGTGAAATCGAGAGGCAAAGCGGTAGTTGAGGCTTGATTGTGCTCGTGGCATTGAGGTATGTGTTTGGTCTATCCTTAGCTTGAGAGAGTAGGAGTTGTGGTCTTATTTGCTATGTGTTAAGTGTTGAGTACGACGTATAGGTGCGGTGACGAGTATCTATACGTTGGTGTCAAGCATACCTGTGAGTCTTATACTATGATTGTTGTGACTCCGTTATGTATTCTCCATGCTTAATATGATGATTATAAATGTTGAACAAGGCTTATGAACGTATTCTTGGTAATTGACCATTGTTGAGCATTGGCTCAAGTTGAGACTTATGCGAAGTGATTGTGGAGACGAGCTGAGACATATTGTTGTTTCCCTTGCCGGGATGTTATTGTTTATTATATTGTTTCCCTTGTCGGGATGTTATTGCATATGATATTGTTTCCATTGCCGGGATATTATTGTTATACTATTGTTCCCTTGACGGGATTCTTTTGTGGTTGGTGTTGATTTGTATTTGGGATCGGGTTGCACGCCGCAACAATATTATATGAGATCGGGTTGCACGCCGCAAAAAGGAGTAATAAGGGTGGACAGGTGCAGTCGGCTTGCACGCTGCAACATCATTATATGATTGGGATCGGGTTGCATAACACAACAATATTATATGATTGGGATCGGGTTGCACGCCGCAACAGTATTATATGATTGGGATCGGGTTGCACGCCGTAACAATACTGTATGATTGGGATTGGGTTGCACGCCGCAACAATATTATATGATTGGGATCGGGTTGCACGCCGCAACAAGAAAGAATAAAAGTGAATATTGATTCTTATGGTGAGAACGAGAGTAAAAGCACGGACAGTGATGCCGTGCACTTGTTATTGATTTTCTTATTCTTGCTGATATGAAATTACGGTGTTCTTTATGCTTCTCTACTGAAATTCTGTTAGTACTTGATATTCCCCTCCGCATGTTCCCCCTCCCCATCTTTAACTACTAGTTTCTGTTGTTATTATTTGTCGTATATGATTTAACTACACATGTTTATTTGGTAGTCTTGTCCTAGCCTCGTCAATACTTCGCCGAGGTTAGGCTCGACACTTACCAACACATGGGGTCGGTTGTGCAGATACTACACCCTGCACTGTATGCAGATCCTGGTGCTGGAGCATTTGGACCACAGTGAGGTTGCTGCCTTCAGTCCAGCGGAGATTCGAGGTAGTCCTGCAGACGTCCGCAGGCCTTGGCGTCCCCTTCTATCCTATTTCCTTATGTTCTTACTTATTTCAGAGACAGACATGTATTTTTCCTTGTTCAGATCCTATTTGTAGTATTCTTAGATAGTCCGTGAGATTGTGACACCAGTTCTGGGTGGATTATTGTTATGGAATCGTATTTGTATTAAGTTAAACTATTAAATTTTGTTTTTCGCATTTTTTATTCCGTTGTTGATCATATGTTAACTCGTAATTGTTAAAGAGTTGAGGAAAAAGGGTAATAAAATAAGTAACACTCGACTTGCCTAGCTTTCACGAGTAGGCGCCATTACGACTCCCAAGGGTGGAAAATCCGGGTCGTGACACTTTGGATTGCAAGATTTGGCTAAAGTGGCTGCTGCCTCACAACCAGATCGTAAAACTATTTGTCAATGCTTCAAAGCTGTCATGCAAACTTTCCCTATGGACTTCCAAAAATCTAAACAACTTCCTCAGATTTGCCATTTCAAGAGTACTATACCAATTGAACCCAATGTCGATTGCTCAAAGTAAGCATTTCAATTCTCACCCCTTTTGCACGAGTACGATCATTGGACTTTTATTGCATAAATTTCATGGTTGTGTTTTTGGTGTACCTGTGACTAATATATGAGGTGTAGGGACATATATAAAAGCGGATCTAGAGCAGATCTGGCTTAGGTGATTAGAAGTAACTAATAAGTATCAAGTGTTAAAAGTCACTTTAAGTGTTAAAGTTTATTTTATAAATGAACAATTACATGTTTGAATATATATAAGTGGTGAAATTGATGGTAAAAAGTTAATATGTTTGCAAAAAAGTATTCAAATGTTAGAATTGCCCATAATACTATGAAAGACTAAAGATGGAAACAAAATAGAGATATTTTTTGTTTTTATTAGAATGGCATTTTGGAAATTGCAAAAGATATTAAGGATAAACTAATAAAAAATTTGGTCAACCTAAAAGTACTTCTTAACTGAAAGTCGGGTAAATACTATATCGAAAAATAGCCATTAGATAAAATAATACTCCTATGTATTTGAGAAGTTAAAAATGAAAAATCTCTTAGAAAAACACACTCACTCTTCACTTTAATATATTATCAATTGAGGTATATCCCTGTAACGACCCGGTCGGTCGTTTCATGAGTTACCACTCCGTTTCCTCCATTTCTGCTTCTTATTGCTTTGTTTATCGGTTCTATGTGTGATCGGGTTACTTGGCTCGGGTTCGGAAAGGTTTTGGTAAGGTTTGAGACACTTAGTCTCTTTTAAGAAAGCTTAAGTTGAAAAAGTCAACCGGATGTTGACTTATGTGTTAGAGGGCTCGGATGTGAATTCCGATGGTTCAGATAGTTTCCGGAGGATATTTGGGACTTAGGAGCCTGATCGGAATGTGTTTTGGAGGTCCGTAGTAGATTTAGGCTTGAATTGGCTAAAGTGAAATTTTGGCGTTTTCCGGTTGATAGGTGAGATTTTGATATAGGGGTCGGAATGGAATTTCGGAAGTTGCAGCAGCTCCGTTGCGTCATCTGGGTTGTGTGTGAAAATTTCAGGTCATTCGGACGTGGTTTGGTATACTTTTTGATCAAGAGCGGAATTCGGGAGATTTGAGAACCTTAGGCTTGAATCCTATGTGTTTTGGTTGATTTGACGTTGTTTGAGGTGTTTTGAAGATTGGAATAAGTTTGAATGGTAGTATTAGACTCGTTGGTGCTTTTGGTTGAGGTCCCGGGAGCCTCGGGGTGATTTCGGGTGGTTGACAGAAAGAATGGAAATCGAAAATGGCAGCTGAAGTTATAGTCTGCTGTCATAACTGCACCTGCGGCTAGGGGACCGCAGGTGTGGGCTCGTAGAAGCTTGGAATGAGCTGCAGATGCGGCCAAGTGGAAGATCTTCAGGAACCGCAGAAGCGGTGAAGTGGGCGCACCTGCGGTAGCGCAGGTGCGAGGTTTTCAACCGCAGATGCGGAAATGGCCAAGTAAGTGAGAACCGCAGAAGCGGTTCATGGACCGTAAAAGCGGTACCGCAAAAGCGGTATCAGGGGCCGGAGATGCGGAATCCCTGGGCCAGAAGTATATAATTTTTCCTTCGCAAATTTTTGGCTAAGTACTCCATTTTTGAAGACGGAAAACGTGCTAGGGCAGTGAATTCAAGGGAAAATCGAGGTGAATCAGTTGGGTAAGTTCCCTAAGCTTCATTAATTGAGTTTATGATCATTTTTCCATTGGTTAATCATGATATTAGTGGAAATTAAGGGTTAAAATTGAGGAAACTAGGGCTTGGTATTGGAGACCTAGACTTGAGGATTTGAGGGGCCATTTGTGATCGGATTTTGGGACTTTTGATATGTATGAACTCGTGGGGAGATAAGGAATCTATTGACGTAAATTTTATCAAATTCCGAGACGTGTGCCCGGGGGTCGGTTTGGTTAATTTCGGGAATTGCGTTGTTTTTCGATTGTTTTCGAGTGGGCTTTGTTCCCTTGGCATATTTTGATGATTACGTTCTAATTTCGCTTAGATTTGGAGCATCTGGAGGCCGATTCGAGGGGCAAAGGCATCGTGAGCTAGAGTTTGGGCCGGATTGAGGTGAGTAATGATTGTAAATGTTGTCTTGAGAGTGTGAAACCCCGGATCACACATCGTTGTGCTATGTTGAGGTGACGCACACGCTGGATGATGAGCGTGGGATCGTGCACTGTTGGGGATTGTGACTTAGTCCATCCCGAATGACTGTTTTACCGCATATTTGATTGTAAACTGTTTGATGTTATTATGTTTTGGGCTAAATGCCATATTTGGCTTTCGTGCCAACTATTTAGACCCTTAGGGGATTTTACTGCCATTTCCTCACTGTTTTGACTTTATACTCGTACTCAGTCATGCTATCTTTTACTGTTTTCATAACTCAGCCATGTTTACTCTGTTTTAACACCTTAAATGATATTTTAAAAGATATTTTGAGCTAAGCATCATGTTTTACTGTTGCCCGAGTGTTTTATGAGATTCTGACTGAGTAAGGCCAAGGACCTGTGTTGTGAGGATACTTTGGGTCGGGCTGCACGCCGTAGCGTTGATACACTGATTATGATTACGAGGCCGAGGGCCTGAGATTGTACGCCACGAGGTGGCTTGTTGATATGAGTTCGAGATTCTATTGATGATGCCATGAGATGGCGTGATAATGCGCTTGGGCCGTAAGGGGCCCCTCCCAGAGTCTGTACGCCCCCAGTGAGGGCGGGTACCCATTGTGATATGAGATATAGCCCTAGGGGCTGGTATTGTTCTATGTTATTGCCCGAGGGGCTGATCATGTTGTTATTGTGCCCGAGGGGTGGTTTTAATGTGGTTATCTTTTCTAGCTGCCTTTCATATATTTGCTTAACTGCTTAAAAGGTGCTTTATAAGCTTGCACTGTTTAATTGCATTTTACTGATTCTACTCTGCCTCTTTATAGCATATTATTGTGTTTAACGTGACTTCTTATCGCTCAGTCTTCATTTATTGTTATTACTCACTGAGTTGGAGTACTCACTTTACTCCCTGCACCCCTGTGTGCATATTAGGGCGCTACAGGTCCTGCCAGTGAGGGTTGATAGCTTCCAGCAGATCTTCGGAGATTTACTAGGTAGCTGCTCGGCGTTTGCAGCCCAGTGCTTCTCCCCCTATTTTACTTTCCCTTGTTTTAGTTCTGTAATAGACTATGTAGACTCTCTCTGTTTTTAATCGGATATTAGATGCTTATGATTGGTGACACCCCGATGTCGGGCTGTGTTTGGTTGTTTTCCGCGAATGATGCTATTCACTTTTATTTTGGGACTATTATTATTATGTTAAAGACTTAAGTTGTGTTGCTTTAGTTGTTTAAAATGAATCATGTGTTGTGTCGGCTGGCCTTGTCTTCACGAGAGACGCCATCACGACTGTGTCCGGTTTAGGGTCGTGACAATCCCCTTCATGTTTATTATATTTCTTTTATTTGGACTTCTATCTATGTTTTTTATATTTTATCTTCCTCTGAACTTCTGTCCTAGATATTATTTCAGGGTTTATTGAAGAAGAACAAAAGCATCCAAAGGTAAAAAGTCATATGCTGATGTTGATTTATAATAGGAAAGATATTGTTTTTTTTTTTTTTTTTTTTCTGGCAGTTAGCTTCTCAATGTTAAATGATGGACAATCCGTTAATTATAAACTATGTTTTACCCTTTTATTCGAGATCTTACTTTCTATGTTAATTTCTTTTTATAGTTCTCGTTAAATTTAATAATCGAAATTTATAACTATTATAGAGACAAAAACTAATCACTTTTGACAAACAACAACAACAACAACAACAACCTAGTAAAATCTCACTAGTGGAGTCTGGAGAGGGTAGTGTGTAGGCAGACCTTACCCCTACCCCGAAGGAGTAGAGAGGCTGTTTCCGAAAGACCCTCGGCTCAAGAGAAATAAAAAGACAAAAGGAGACAATATTAGTTTCACTACAGAGATCATAGGAAAAATAGGAACATAAAAAGCAGAAGAAAACTGCAAAGCAAAAACGATGGCTAATAAATAGGTCCTGCACCGAAAAGAGAAAATAGTAAGACAAGACATTGCCACTAGCTATCTTGGACAAAAACCCTACCAGACTAGGCTCATAAAGGTACAAAGTAAGGCGAGGCTCAACTACCTTCTAGCCTACAACCGTAATACTCGACCTCCACAACTTCCTATCAAGTGTCATGTCCTCGGAAATCTGAAGCCTCGCCATATTCTCCCTGATCACCTCTCCTCAATACTTTTTAAGCCGCCCGCTACCTCTTCTCCTGCCCTCCACAACCAGCCGCTCACACCTCCTTACTGGAGCATCTGGGCTTCTCATCTGTACATGTCCGAACCATCTGAGCTCTCTTCCCGCATCTTGTCATCAATGGGAGCCACATGCACCTTCTCTCGAATATCATCATTCCTAATCTTATCCATCCTAGTGTGCCCGCACATCTACCTCAACATCCTCAATTCTGCTGCTTTCATCTTTTGGATATGTGAGTTCTTAACAGGCCAACACTCAGCCTCATACATCATGGCCGGTCTAACCACTTTTGACAAACTTAAAAGATAAAAACGCATAAGCATATATATATATATATATATATATATATATATATATATATATATATATATATATATATATATATATATA